>NC_053489.1:614879663-614994663 GCF_905171775.1 Rana temporaria
CTGAAAAGATCCTGACCACATGTTTGGGATCCAGCCAGATGTCTGGATCGGCAGTTGGCTCAGCCACGCAGTGAGCCGCTGAAAGACTAAACCAGCTGGTCCCACCCCCTCCACAGCCCAGTGATCCAGTGAGCGCTGGAGGGGCAGAGCAGAGAGCCAGTGACTGTCAGAGCTTGAGCGATCAGCGGTGTTCACACAGTTCTTGGTCTTAGAGCCCGCGGAGGACAATTGCAGCATTGAACTGACGCTAAATCCTCCTAGGTGAGTATCATTTTTTTTTTTTTATAAATCCCCTACTTCTCTTTTAAAGCTTGACCTCTGTCTGTAGTGTGAGAACTAACACTTCCTGTGAAGAAACAATATATCCCACAATCCCTGGGTGTTTTAAGTGAGAGCTGCATAGTAATTCGATCTGACATTGGAAGGCAAATATGGTGGCCTGAGTTTATGGGAGGAGCCCGGAGGGTATTTAAGCAGCCCACTCACACATGCTCTTTGTTGGTTCAGTGTGCGGTACTACCCGTCACTGGGCTGACTCTTTCCAGCTCACCTCATGTCCGTGAGTCTACGCATTCAATCGCAAGTGCATTGCGGCTTCTCTGTTCATGGTCTTCGTCGGCGGTTCCCGCTTACTGTCGCAGGTAGTATTCAATCCTTTTCGTATCATGTGCAATCTTGCAATTCGTTATGCTTCCTATCCTGCATCCCTTTTGTAAAATACCTGCCTCTGAGTTATTGATGCTCCTGTCCCAAGATCATTCAGCACAGGCGTGGTACATTTGTAACTTCCTCCTGCTAAACATACAATTCATTTGTAAATCCAAGCCACTGTCGATCGTTGTCTGATATCACTCTCCACAGGCTTCACTGGTTATAAAAGTCACTGTCCATGGGGTTGCCGTCTCATCCATTTGGAGATTTGCATATATTGTTTGTATGGGTTCTTTGGCAGGTTGAGGTGGTAATTAGACCCACCTGGTGCCTTGTGTGCACTTGATTAGCCTGGGGGGATGGGTGGTTGGTAGGTGTTCGGTTTCAAAGCAAGGGGTAGCATACACGCTACAATTTGTGTCAGATTTGTTCAATACTCCTTACTACCGATTCGTATCGGATTCATTTCATGCACTTTACAGCAATTTGTATCAGTCATTTCTCTTTACAGCCGATTCATATCAGATACTTTGCATACTTTCTACCCATGCCGTGTGTTTTAGTTCCCGCAGCGGAACTTACAAATTGTTTGTACGCGGTTCTTCTCTCTCATTTATTTTCCAAAGTTATTGCCTGTGCGTCATGCATGGCGCCACACTACACTCTTCGGATGTGTTGCACACCCGCTCCAGTCCAAAGCAAACCCGCACGTTCACTGTCCCAGGTAGGATTCGTTACCTTGTTTGACATGTCAAATTCGTGGCAACTCATGGTGTCACCCGTACCATATGTTCGGTTCCCGCAGTGGAGCTTACAAATTATTCGTACGCACTTCTCGCGTTCTATTTTCTACACCAAACCTTGTTGTTTTACCTCATGCACGGCATCATGCTACACCTTCCCGATATGTTTCACTCCAGGCACAGTCCGCCGCAAACTCACTCGCATGGCCCACTGTCGCAAGTAAGATTTGTTATTACATTCTTTATGTCCTATCCATTTATTACCATTCGTTGTCTCTCATATCGTTCGTTAGTGGCCCCTGCGGAACCTACGAATCAAACAGACGTTGTCCTATACCTTTATACTGCTCGCTTAAAGGTACGGTAAACCGCCAAACAAACCAGGTGTTTCTATCCTTTCTCAGTAACCCAATTCTTATTAATTGAGACCTTGCAACCATGCAAATCATCTCAGCAGCCTGACACCCTCGTTAAGACCCTTGTAAAACGCAACACATGACCCTTGCAAAACGCAAAAAAAAATAAAAACACAAAAAATATAAAAAAACGCAAAAAAAACACAAGAAAAAATATATATATTAAAAACGCAAAAAAACCTGCAAGAAAAAAAAAATATATATAAAAACAAAAAAAGTATAGAGATATAACGCAAAAAATTAAATGAAAAAAAAAGCCCGTTGCCACCACGCAATCTCGGCCTAGCATTTGGACAAATTGTCTCAGCAGCCTGACACCCTGGATTTAGCAACCTCTCACTTGTCCAAAAAAATAAATATATATATATATATATATATATATATATATATATATATATATATATATATATATAATGGTATTGCGTTTGCAAGGGTCTCAACAAGAATATATATTCTTGTTGAGACCCTTGCAAACGCAATACCGTCTCAGCAGCCCCACACTCATTGAGACCCTTGCAACCACGCAAAATCATCTCAGCAGCCTGACACCCTTGTTGAGACCCTTGCAAACGCAATATTGTCTCAGAAGCCCCACACTCATCGAGACCCTTGCAACCACTCAATATCGTCTCGAGCAACCTCCCACTCGTCAAAGACCTTTGTGACCACGCAGTCTCGCCCCAGAGACCTGGCATTCATTGAGACCCTTGCAACCAGACAAATCGTCTTAGGCCTCATGTATGCTGCTGTTGGTAAAAGGACACGGATGTGTAGGAACAGTTGGGTGTTTTTCAGCTGCCCCTGATCTCTCCTCTGTTATCTTATCAGTACATGTACACAGGATCCCCGATCTCTCCTCTGTTATCAGTACATGTACACAGGATCATTTTATAGTCTTTTTTTTTTTTAGCAGTTGAGTTTAGAAACCTTTAAAAAAAATAAAAAAATAAATGGGTTCAGACGGATGTTCAGTGGCATTCGAAACGCCAATGCCTGTAACAGCTTGTAAACGCTGCCAGACGCGGTAACTCATGTTTACCAGCGTTTCAATCAGTGTCGTTTTCATAAAAAAAAAAGTCAGGGAATATTGTCTCAGCAGCTTGACACTCATTTGAGACCCTTGCAAAATGCAATATCATCTCGGCTACCTCACACTCGTCTAGACCTTTGCAACCACACAATCTCGTCTCAGCAACCTGACACCCGTTCAGACCCTTGCAGCCATACAAAGTCGTCTCAGCAGCCGACACTCATTTGAGACCATTGCAAAATGCAATATCGTCTCGGCAACCCCATACTTGTTGAGACCCTTGCAACCACACAATGCCATCTCAAAACAAACCTCATAATCATCGAGACCTTTGCAACCACTCAATATTGTCTCAGCAAACCAGACTGAGACCCTTGCAACCACGCAATGCCATCTCAAAACAAACCTTCATTCTCATCGTGGCCCCTGCAACCACACAATATAATCCCAGCAACCTGACACTCACTGACACCCTTGCAACCACACAATATTGTCTGCAGTAGTATAAAACACTTTTCGGCACGCACCTACATGCAAACCCAAATTTAAACTAAACTTGCAAACACACCTCAGTGACAAACAATCAGCCACACAAACACGCAGTGGCACCCAGTTGGCCATTCATCTTCAGTGGCACGCGGGCCTCTCATCCTTTTTCTGTCTTTTTCCCTGAGGTTAGTTCAGGTTTCCATCCAGCACCAGCGAGTGCACGTTGGTCAGCAAGTGCACGTTGGTCAGCGAGTGCATGTATATCGTCTTGTTGAGCACCTGTGTATTGTCTTGATTTTTTTACACCAATGCAAGATCCAGTCCAAGTTCTCAAACTAGACCAAGCATCAGTAGCAGACTTAGCATGTGGGACAACTTTCCCACCTGATAGAACAGCATTTCAATGTTCATACCGGCAGTGTCAGCCGAGCCACCACAGGCTTTTGCAGCCATTTTTCGTCCGCCACTGGTTTGTCAAACCTTAGCCCCCAGAAATTCTTTTAAATTTCTGCTTCACCCAGTCTTCATCACTCCTCGTGCTGTACCCCATCGTGGCAGCTGCCCAGGTCTGGGGCCACACTTGAACAGGACAGACAGTGTTCTTCACCACGGACAATCAGGCCACAGCTGACATCATCAATTAAGGTAGATCTAAGTCACTTCCTCATCACGTCCTTCCTGCGAGGCTTGTGCAGCTGTTGCTCCTTTACCAGTTTAATATCAGTTTAATATCTTCTGTAGACATATTCCAGGCAAATGCAAAATTGCAGCTGATGCGCTGTCCCATTCCAACTTTACTTTTGTTTTTTCCAGCAAGAGCCTGGAGCTGACCCAACTACTACCCCTGTCCCACCCTGGTCATTGCTGACGATGGACTGAAGTCGCATCTCGCCAACGCAGCTTATTAACCACTCCTTGGCACGCAACACACTGAAGGCCTATCACACTGCTTGGAACACTAACCGCAAATCTTTGGCCCCTTCCCCCGGAGCAGCAATAGGCGACGTTAGAAACGTCGTAGCCTTCATATCGTACTGCCACACGCAGATGACCCGTTCTCACAATACTATCACGCTATATCTAGATGGCGTCCAGCATTTCCTGTCCCTGCAGGACCCCAGTAAACCTTCAGTATTCTGAAGCCCACACAGTCAAGTCCCTCCTACAGGGCAAACAGAAGCACCAACCTGTAGTCAGTGGCAGGCGCCTACCTTTCAAGAGTGCCCCCTCTAGGGACATGTCTGAAATCCTTACTCGTTCCCCGTTTAGGGCTTTGCCAGCCTAGTCACCCAAACAGCCATCTACCAGGCCTTCTACGGTTCCCTACGACCTAGTGAATTTACAGTCAGTGGCTCCGGCAGTCAGACACTGCTCCGACGCCACCCAACACGCTTTACACTCTCACAGTCTGCAAATGCAACAAACCAGCCCGGTGTTGACATCTACCTGTTTCAGACTAACAACGCCTAAAGCCCAGTGATGGTGCTTGACCGACTATTGCTCCATCTACCCAGCCAATCTGATTGTAGCTCATTGTTACCCTTTCTAAACCAGCTCCCTGAGTGACAGCCAGTTTGTCAAGCATGTCAGAATCCTCCTAAGCAACTTGGGCTTCAAACCCCAGTCAGTTCTCTGGACATTCCTTCCGAATTAGAGCAGCCTCAGCTGCCTCCCAACAGGGAGTACCAGACCACATAATCAAGATACTAGGATGATGGAAGTCTCCTTGTTTTGCCACATACATCCCAGATCCTCAGGAAGAAATGGCACAAGCCTTTATCAAGCTGGCTCAATAAATACAAGAAATCAATAAAAGCTATCTATTTCCCAATCTGAGTATTTTGCCCCCTTTTCTTGGCATACTGACCAGACCACCAAGGCACACTTCAGGTCTATTTATGTTGTAAGTCTTGTCGCGTGTTTATGTGATCCACATCTCTCTCGGTCAGAGGGCCACGACCATAAAGTAGAAGGCCAATATGGTGGCCTGAGTTAATGGGAGGAAGCCGGAGGATATTTAAGCAGCCCACTCATGCTCTTTGTCGGTTCAGTGTGTGGTACTTCACGTGACTGGACCGACTCTTCCCAGCTCACCTCATGTCCGTGAGTCTTCGCATTTGACACCCTCCCGCCCTTCCCTTTTTCAGGGTACTTCTCAGCATATCCTTCTTCAATTAACTACCCATTACTTACCTTGGGTATGCCCCCTTTTCTTGGCATACTGACCAGACCACCAAGGCACACTTTATTTTGTAAGTCTTGTTGCGTGTTTATGTGATCCATATCTCTCTCGGACAGAGGGCCACGACCATAAACACAAGTGAACAGAACATTCACACAGGCACACAGAGCGCTGACACATACACAGAATTTGGAGATGTGTTTCATCATATTGGCACTTCCACATCTGTGATGCAACATAGAGGAGGGAGTGAGGAGGCCTGCATTGGGTGTTCTGTGACCCAGAACTGGAAGTTATCTTGTCCCTTAGGTGAATAGGGACAAGCTAGCAAAATGAATACATGGAAATAGGGGAATTACTCAGCCATGACACTGCAAACTAACATGTGAGCCCATCATTACAAGAACGGCAATTAAACAACAAAGGGAATAATACTATATATAATCTGATACTAATAGCAAGTTAAAACCATAAAAACATTTAAAAGTGTACAATGGATTTAAGTTTTTTTTTTTCATGCTGGGCAAAAAGGACGCTAAGATGATACTTTACTGATATTGGATTATTTATTATCTGTACACATTTTATGGGATGTTGATATAAATATATTGGATTTATCCATTTGGTGTTTCTGACTGCTGTCCTGTTGATGACTTATTTGTTGACATATTCCACTTTATTGCCTACTTTACCTTCTCTAAAAAATGTCTTTGTATAACTACATATGTATGCTCACTCGTTTAAAGTTCTTTTGCCATCCACATATAATGAACAATATTATCTTATCACTTTCTGCCTGATGATAAATTCTTCATGTTTGGAAGGCATGCTTAAAATAATATTATCTTGACTCTTGTCTGTAGATTGTGGTGATGTATTATTTGTATTTTTTTTTTTCTGTGCATATTTTACTGAAATATGGGAAGTATTTTAGACTTGCTCATTTATGAAATGAAGTGTGAGATATTTTGAACATTGGTGATTAAGTGATTAAGTTAGTGAGCTGTGAAGTCATTACCCATTAGAGGGTGTCATACCAAATTAAGGTGTTCCATATTCTTAATGACCTTTCATTAGTTAAGTCCTTATTTACATTTGCACCTAATGTCCAAGTGTCAAGAAGTCATGACATGTATAAAAAATCAGCAGCTGCTTGGTTTTATGCTTAAATTAAAATTTTACCAAATCAGTGTTGTAGTATTATGTGAACTTGCCTGCAGTGTGTATAGTCTAAAATAGGAGCTCCTTCTGAAAATGTTTGTTTCCTTGCTGTTAAGCGGAACTTTTTACATCAATTCTTTCTAAGTCACTGGCCTAGAACAAGTATGCAGATCAGATTTTCATGGAATAAAGAAAATTGCATTAATTTTTGGAGTTCTGTCAATCTGGTGTTCGCCAATCAATGTATGCCTCAGCCATGAGCTGGACGTGCATCTGAGGACTATGCAGGAATCTTGCAATTGCAGAAGGAATTGTTGGAAGCAGCAGCAGCAGCTTCCGTGTTTCTGTCAAGATATTTTCCCTTTTGAAGAGCACCTACCCAAAAATGTATTTATTTGTTAGCTACTAATTCAGTGACTAATACTTTCCTAATAGTCAGTCAAATAGCCAGTGCATATTATCTCCTTTTATTGAGGGTGATCTTGATGGGCATGTTGTCAACCTATGTGACCGAGTAACTGTAAGGCCCCGTACAGACGAGCGGACAGTCCGATGAAAACGGTCCGCCAGACTGTTTTCATCGGACATGTCCGCTGGGAGATTTCGGTCTGATGGCTGTACACACCATCAAACCGAAATCCGCGCGGACAGAGAACGCGGTGACGTAGACGACTCTGACGTTCTCTATCGCGCGAGTTCAATGCTTCCACGCATGCGTCGAATCAATTTGGCGCATGCGCGGGATTTCTGTCCGCTGGTTAGACGTACTAACCAGCGGACATGTCCGCCGGACAGCTTCCCAGTGGACATGTTTCTTAGCATGCTAAGAAACATTTGTCCGCTGGAAATCTGTCCGCTAGCCTGTACACATGATCGGATCTGTCCGCTGACACTGGTCGGCGGACCAGTTTCAGCGGACATGTCCGGTCGTGTGTACGAGGCCTAATACAAAAGTTGTACAAGCTAGGACTTAACCCTTGGGTGATTCAGTGGATATGCAGTTGGCTAAAGGATTGGTACCAGAGGGTGCTTGTAAAGGAGGTTCACTCAGAACAGAGCCCAGTTACTATTGGTGTACCACAAGGCTCTATACTAGGTCCTGTTCTATTTTATGTAAGTGATCTAACTAAAGGTTTGGTGGTTAAGGTCTGTCTTTTTGCTGATGCAAAGGTGTGTAATTGGGTTGATATCCCTAGAGTTGACTGTAACATGGAAAAGGTTGGCATTAAGTGCAGGTTAACCTCTTGGCGCTGGCACCTCCCGGGTCTTTTAGAGTTTTATCACGCCGTAGACGGGGCGCGACTTAAGACCACTTGACCACCGTGATTGGCTGTCAGGGCGGTCACGTGGTCCGAAAACTTCTGATCGCAAGGAGCGATCTGTAGCTATTGGTACAGCGATGGTAACTATGCTGGTATTCTGCAACGCAAGCTTTCAGCACAAGTGTATTGGGGGCAATTAATGCAAATGCGCTAAGGAGCAGGCGCCGAGAGGCCACATATTTGCATACGGCTGGCGCCAAGGGGGTTAATGTTTCTAAGATTTAAAAAAATTGCACCTAAGGAAAAAATCCAGAGAGAGTACAACATTTGGGGTACAGTGCTGGCCAGCACTACAGGGGAAAAAGATTTGGATACTTATTTCACACGATTGCAAAATGAGCAAACTGTGTGACCACGCAGTAAGGAAAGTGAATAGAATTCTAGGATGCATCACTAGAGGGATCACCAGTAGGCTGAAGGAGGTTCTGATTCTCCTATTTAGATCTATAGTGAGACCTCATTTAGAATCTGTGTCTAGTTCTGGAGACCTCACTTACAAAAATATATTGATCATGTAGAACGAGTCCTGAGATGGGTAACAAAAATGCTACAAAAATTTCATTTTTTTTGCACTGTTTATGTGACTTTTTCATAGACTTTCATTCACTGATTTTCCATTCCATACACCTTATGCCTTTTTTTTTTTTGGTATTTCATTGCTGTTCACTTTTAGGTTTTCAAGTGAATATGCTTATTAAGGAAATCATATGCACTGGCTTTTTGAATGACCATTAAGAATAAATCGTTGAATTAGTAGCTAATAAATACATTTCTGGGTAAATATCTTGGATATACATGAAAACTGCCTTCAATCATAGTTCCAACTCTGGTCTTGTGGTTACCTCCCTATCTATTAGTACCCCCTTCTCCAACCCTTGAAAAACAAATATATTACATGCATATCTTTTTCCAGGTGTCTACAATCTAGCTATTTCAGTTGGTTACAGGTCCACTTTGTTAACTTCTTCCTCCAGCAATGGGCAGTTCCTGAGTGCTACAGGGAGTGACACAGCTAAATTATGTGATGCTACTGTCTGCAGCATTCTCCTGTGAGTCCGGGGTGGAGGGCAAGGCCTTGATGTCCTGGGATCACTGGAAGTGCGTAGAATGACACTGGGTTAAGGAACTCAGAAGAATTTTGGTGCCAGATTGGTAAGTATGTGGGGGGGACAGCGCTGGAGATCGGATGGGTATTGCAGATTTTAAAGATCATGTTTTTGGTTTTGATTAGTCATTTTGACATCTTTATTGCTTCTTGTATGCCTATGAATAGGCTGGTCGAGAAGAAGTGGTAGTTTGGAGACAGTACAGATCTAAATTCTATAAGGGACAGAGGACCCCTAGGTAATGATTGGATCTGGAATGCAGACCTGGGTACTCCATGTAGAGATCAACTGGCTTGAGCCCTGAGAGACATAAGAAGCAGTCAGGTGATTTTAGTACTTTGACATCATCTGAAAAGTGAAATTTTCGGTTTTGGGTGGACTGACCTTAAATCATGTTTATTAGCAGATTTGTCTTTGGGCTGTTGCTCATGAAAAGGAAATGAGAAACTCGGACACAGACTCTGTAGAATGCTGATGAGTGGAGGAGTAGATTGAAATGGCCCATTCATCAGGCTGTTCCATTCCAGAGGTGCTTTTATACCGTTCGAAACAATGAGGGGCCGGGAAAGTAATTATTTCCTTTGTGTAATTAGTTTGGAATAAAACATGATTAAAACAAACAAGTAATTGCATTTTGGAGATGTTGGCATTTCATGGCAATGATTAAAAATGTTGTTTACAAAGCCCGGTGCCTAATAGATTCATAAATTCGTCATTGGGAAGAGACTTCACAAAGCCAACCGTGGCAAAAAGTCCAAATCCTTGTTGCATACTTGTTTGTAGATGGTTATTTCGTCTATTTTTTAGGTGTCATAAAAGTGTAGCGCTAAACATATGAAGGTACACCTAGTGGTAATGAACACGGTGCAAAACAACAAAATTTGAAACAATATCTGTAAAAAAATAAAGACCAAAAAAGTCTCTGACATAGTGAAAATTATGAAAAAGTTCAATATAAATCAAAGTGATGGTACTCTCAAAATCTTGAGTGAAAAAAGTGCAGTAGAAATAGCCGCCACCGACACAGGAGAGGCTTACCGGAAATGGTGAACCCTAAAAAACATAAGTTCAAAGGGTTAACTGGGCATGGTATAAACCACTTTAGAAGCATGATCCTCGGCTGCAGTTCCAACAAAACGTCTCACACACCGAACCAATGCAAAGAGGGTATTCTGATAATGGGTGCTTATAGGTAATAACCCAGGAGATGCCGGGAAGTGGAACCAGATGATTGTAGAAAAAATTAAGAAAAAAGAGAAGGGCACATAGCGTAATACTGTATGATAAAAGTATTTAATGTAGGTAGGAACACTTACATTGAGATGTTAAAACAGCGATTGTCAAAGTACTTAACGGCAACAGTGGAGTCTCCCGTCGTACAGTATTGCGCTATGTGCCCTACTCCTTTTTTCTTAATTTTTTTCTACAATCAACTGGTTCCACTTCCCGGCATCTCCTGGGTTATTACCCATAAGCACCTATTATAAGAATTCCCTCTTTGCATTGGTTCGGTGTGTGAGATGTTTTGTAGGAACTGCAGCCGAGGATCCAGCTTCTACAGTGGTTTATACCATGCCCAGTTGACCCTTTGAACTTATGTTCTTTAGGGTTCACTGTTTCCGGTAAGCCTCTCTTGTGTCGGTGGCAGCTATTTCTACTGCACTTTTTTCACTCAAGATTTTGGGAGTACCGTCACTTTGATTTATATTGAACTTTTTCATAATTTTCACATTATCAGAGTCTTTTTTGGTCTTTATTTTTTTTACAGATATTTGTTCATCGATTGTTTCAAATATTGTTTCGCACTGTGTTTATTACCACTACGTGTACCTTCATATGTTTAGCGCTACACTTTTATGTTTTTTTTTCTGTTCACTATTTGTCCATTGGTTGTGTTAGCTGCTCACCACTAAGGCAGCGCGGAATCTTTTGCATTTGTTACCATTCCTATTTTTTGGGGTCGAACTTGATACAGTAATTTTTTTTCTTAA
The DNA here is from genome assembly GCF_905171775.1 of Rana temporaria. Classification (NCBI taxonomy): domain Eukaryota; kingdom Metazoa; phylum Chordata; class Amphibia; order Anura; family Ranidae; genus Rana; species Rana temporaria. The sequence goes on from NC_053489.1 coordinate 614,890,755, forward strand.
TCAAAAAGGTGTGCAAAACCAATATCTCGATAGTGACCAATACAAAAATATGTATGTAAAAACAATAGTTAACTCATATTAAACCATAATGAACAATGTGCATCAAATTGTGAAATAGCAGTCCTATAACATATAATTTACTTATGCATAACAAAGATGTAAACTTCAAAAATAAATAAAAGTCCCAATGTGTTTGCTTGAAAATGATTAAAGTCCATGTGTAAGAAATGTGCCAGTTCCCTTATCAAACAGTAATGATCTCTAAAAAAGAGATCAACAGTACAGAAATCATCCAATTGGGGGGTCACAACCCAGGATATCACCACCTCCATTGTCCTTCACTGGTTATCCAAAGCCAGCACCTTAAAGTAATAATGGGTAGGAGAAAAAACAAAGGACCATAGAGTAGTATGCTAAACCTACATGATTTATTAAACGTAGATATACTCACAAAGTTGCCCTACTCATTCGCGAAGAAAGTGCATAGAAAATAAATACAGTTTTTGACAAGACCTTTATAAAAAAAATTAAAAATAAAATAAATGTCCTGCACAGTAGATCTTGCGTCAATCACAATAAAAGCCGGCTGCCAACCTTTAAAGCGGAGTTCCACCCATATAAAAGTCAGCAGCTACAAAAAGTGTAGCTGCTGACTTTTATTATTCAGACACTCGCCTGTCCCATGTTCCAGCAATGCGGGTGTATGAAAGCCCCGCTCGTCTCCTCCTCCTCTCTGTGGCGCTGGCATCGTGACTGTGGGTGCCCGGCTGTGGCTTATCTATTTCCAGTACATCCTTCCTGAGGACTGGTGCCCAGAACTGGACAGCATACTCCAGGTGCGGCCGGACCAGAGTCTTGTAGAGCGTAAGAATTATCATTTTATCTCTGGAGTTAATCCCCTTTTTAATGCATGCCAATCGTCTGTTTGCTTTGTTAGCAGCAGCTTGACATTGCATGCCATTGCTGAGCCTATCATCTACTAGGACCCCCAGGTCCTTTTTTTTCCATCCTAGTTTCCCCCAGAGGTCCCCCCCCTAGTGTATAAATTGCATTTGTATTTTTGCCACCCAAATGCATTATTTTGCATTTTTTTACATTGAACCTCCTTTTCCATGTAGTTGCCCACTCCAATAATTTGTTTAGATCTTTTTGCAAGGTTTCCACATCCTGCGGAGAAGCTATTGCCCTGCTTAGCTTAGTATCATCCACAAATACAGAGATTGCACTGCTTACCCCATCCTCCATGTCATTTATGAACAAATTAAAGAGGATTTACTATGCTCATTTGCACCAGATTCTGTGTGCAGCAGCTTTAGTAAACCTTCCCCTATGTGTCCATGACCATATAGGCGTTTAGAAGAACATTTACAGGCTGAAAAAAAAATATCCACCAAAGGCGAGATCAGGACATGTGCTTTTGGGTAGAAAAAACGTTGACATGTCTAAACGCTACATGCGTTTCGCTCATGAGTATTCATTATTTCCAATGGCCAGGAATAAATTCTATTCTGGCCAATGGAATCCATTAACGCATGTGCAGGAGTAAAAGGTGTTCAGAGGAAAATTTCAAACACCCTGTGGGGCCTCATGGCAGGAACATCAAGTATTATTTTAATAAAATCTGGAGATATTGAAAGTGACTTTTGTTAAGGCTGAACTCCAGCCTGCCTTTTTTCTTTCTTTCTTTCTTTCTTTCTTTCTTTCTTTCTTTCTTTCTTTCTTCTTCTTCTTCTTCTTCTTCTTCTTCTCTTTCTTTCTTTCTTTCTTTCTTTCTTTCTTTCTTTCTTTCTTTCTTTCTTTCTTCTCTTTCTTTCTTTCTTTCTTTCTTTCTTTCTTTCTTTCTTTCTTTCTTTCTTTCTTTCTTTCTTCTTCTCTTTCTTTCTTTCTTCTTCTCTTTCTTTCTTTCTTTCTTTCTTTCTTTCTTTCTTTCTTTCTTTCTTCTTCTCTTTCTTTCTTTCTTCTTCTTCTTCTTCTTCTTCTTCTTCTCTTTCTTTCTTTCTTTCTTTCTTTCTTTCTTTCTTTCTTTCTTTCTTTCTTTCTTCTTCTCTTTCTTCTTCTCTTTCTTCTTCTCTTTCTTTCTTTCTTTCTTTCTTTCTTTCTTTCTTTCTTCTTCTTTCTTTCTTTCTTTCTTTCTTCTTCTTCTTCTTCTTCTTCTCTTTCTTTCTTTCTTTCTTTCTTTCTTTCTTTCTTCTTCTTCTTCTTCTTCTTCTCTTTCTTTCTTTCTTTCTTTCTTTCTTTCTTTCTTTCTTTCTTTCTTTCTTTCTTTCTTTCTTTCTTTCTTTCTTTCTTTCGATTGGCTTTACATACTTCAATTGAACATAGACTGCTTTTAAGCTGGTTTCTCATATAGTATTAGGCTGTGTTTCACTCTCTGAAAAACACTTGTAGACTAGAAGTGAGCTCCGGGATGTTAGGAGTGAGCCCGCAAGCAAGCTGTCACTGTACTGATCCTATCATAAGTAGTCGAGGCAATCACCACCCCAAAGGTGCATCATGTATACATGCCCAATGTTGCAGGGAATGCCCCTGTCACAGATTATATGCCTAGTGTAGGCTAGAGCTTTTTGGTAGGTTTGTTCAGGTGTGTTCAACCTAGGATCCAAATAACACTTTAATGTAATTTTAACAGCCGGTATCGAGTTGTGACAAATGTCACTAAAAAGTCTCAGAGCTGGTGGAACAATTTTTTCTTCTATGTTTCATATAGTAAGAACTGTGTGATTGTAGAAGTACCCCCTTGCATTGGTGTTCAGTGCAGGCAAATCAAATGGCCATGGCTCAATGAACCCATGGCAACCTCAGAAGGAATCTTGGTTGGGAAAAGCTGCTGTAGACATTAGGCTGGTGATGGTCATATTTATTGATATGGAGGGGCTTTTAAGTGCGGTTCCCAATATCACAAAAGGGCTGCACATACAATTCAGTGAATATTCAGTGTCGGAGACCACAGACACACAGGAAGATATAGTCAAGAACTATGGGCATGATGCAAGAGATTGTCTGTCTGAGACTGTGGACATAATATGGGAGATGGTCAGAGACTGTGGACATAAGACAGGAGATGGTCCGACTTTGGATATTATGTAGAAGCTGGTCAGAGACTATGGACATAATCCGGGAGATGAGTATAAACTGGGGCCATAATACAAGAGGTGGTCAGAGACTGTGGACATACTACTGGAGATGGTTAAAGACTGTGGACATAACACCAGAGGTTGTCAGAGACTGTGAACATGGTACAAAATATAGTCGGAGACTGCAGACTTGATACAAGAACTGGTCAGAGACGGCGGAAAGCTTTCCGGAGACTTTCAGAGCCTGTGAACATACTATAGGTGTTGGAGACTAAGGACATGCTTTACAAGACAGTCATAGACTGCTAGAAATCATTGCTACAATAGGGCAATAGAGAAACACAGGTTAGTGTCTGCAGGGGCAACGAGGGCATCAAATGACCGTACGTGGCCCTAGGGCTGCAGGTTAGGCACCAGGGCTATGGACATTAGCTACATGTTGACATTTTGAGCATGCATGTTTATGCAGGCACTTGTGGCGTCAGCACTGTAGCAAGCAAACCTGATGAGCTGAGAAAATAAAGTTTAGTTTAGGAGATTGGTAAAGCTAAACATAGCTGTGCAAACTGTGTAGTCCTCGTGGACATGGGATTACTGCCATATCTGACCATAATCATTGGGATCGAGTGATGCTCATCTGCTGTATATGGGAACCTAAAGTCCAGCCAGATATTACAAGAAGCTTAATTCCCCTCCGTCTGCATTCAGTGCAGTTTGTGTTGTCAGCGGCACATAAGAAATGTATAGACTATGTTTGACAATGATGTCCAGATCCTGATAACATCAGCAGTGCCTCGCTTGCCTCAATCTGTCTGCAGGCAGGCTTGATAAACCAGAAGTGACAGAGGGGAGAAAGACGATGAGGCTGAGAACAGGCTGTATGCTTCTTTATCTAGGCACCGCTACAACCGCTGCTCTGCGGGATGAAGGACAGCATGTTTTACCTGGGCCGATCTTTTTTTATCCAATACTTGAAAAGCTGCGATAGCTGTGTACACTGCTGTGATATCATTGTATCTACAGGACCATGCAGGTACGAGCGTACTTCAGTTCCTGTCCTTTTTGAAGAACAAATGGAGTTTGAATGTATGGAAGGGGGTCTGCTTTAAAGAGGAAGTAAACCCTGGTGGGTTTTACTTCCTCTTTATTTCTCTGCAAGGTAAAGCATAATGGGCTACTATGCATCGCGAACTCCGGCTCTGTGACTGTCCGGAGTCGCGTTATGTCACTGCTGCGCATGTGCGCGGGAGCCGCCAGTCACGGCATTACCTTCCTTTTAGAAACGGCACGATTGCCGTTTCTAAAGTGCGCCTGTGCCGTTGTCTACAGCGCATGCGCCGGAGACATAGGCGCTTGTCTCTATTGTAAATATCTCCTAAACCGTGTAGGTTTAGAAGATGTTTCCAGCACCTACAAGTAAGCCTTAATCTAGGCTTACCTGTGAGTAAAAGTGGTTGTACAGGGTATACAACCACTTTAAAGAAAATAGCTTTTGGATATTCGGTGGGTTTGCTAAAAAGGAAAAGTAATCTTTTTGAATGGTCCACAAGTGCCTAAGCATGTTCTCCCTGTGCTTGCATGGCTTTCCTCCCACATTCCAAAGACCTGATCAAGCAGAACTTCATTCTCTCAATAAACACTGGGGTAGATTCACTTATGTCCGCTCAATGATACGGCGGCGCAGCGTACCGTATTTATGCTACGCCGCCGTAACTTACAGGAGCAAGTGCTGTAGTCACAAAGCACTTGCCCTGTAAGTTGCGGCGGCGTAGCGTAAAAGGGGCCGGCGTAAGTGCACGTAATTCAAATGTGGAAGGGGGGCATGTTTTATGTAAATTTATGATGACCTGACGTGATTGACGTGTACATATCCCAGTGTGCATTGCTTCCAAGTACGGTGCAACGACGTATTGGTTTCGACGTGAACGTAAATTACGTCCAGCCCTATTCGCGAACGACTTACGCAAACGACGTAAAAAATTCAAATTTCGAAGCGGGAACGACGGCCATACTTAACATTGGCTGCGCCTCGTAATAGCAGGAGCAATGTTACGCCGAAAAAGCCTTAACGCAAACGACGTAAAAAACGAATGCCGGGCGCACGTACATTTGTGAATCGGCGTATCTAGGAAATTAGCATATTCTACGCCGACAACAACGGAAGCGCCCCTAGCGGCCAAAGTTATATTGCACACAATTTTACGCCGCCGCAATCAAGTTACGTCGGTGGAGGAAGCCTTTTTTTTCAGCGTAACTGCCTTTGAGAATCGGCTTAACGATACGCGGGCGCGGATTTCAAATTACGTCGGTGTATCTGGAGATACGCCGCCGCAAAAGGTACGTGAATCTACCCCACTGACTACTTGTAATCCTTATGCTGCTAGCAGTAGTTAATCAAGAGGAAAGGATATCTCATTTACTTGTTTAAAACTTTTTTTTTTTTTCTTAAGTTACTTCCTGGTTTCTAGCCTAGACCAAAATGATGCAATACATCACCGGAGTATTCAGAAGGGGAGGAGGGGTTTTCTTACCTAAGCACATCCTCCTACCTGCATGCCTGGATAGATGGATTCCAGGAAGTAAATGCTACATCAATCATCTGCCCTTACTCAAGATGGCCATAGCCAGAAATGCTACGGGGTGTTTAATGAGCAAAATAAAGCATGGAGAGGTGGATGGATGGGGACGCGTTTGTTTTGAATCTTAAAGTGTGATAGTAAAGTCTATTTTTTTTCTTTAAAAATAACAATCATGTCATACTTACCTGCCCTGTGGAGTGGTTTTGCACAGAGCAGCCCAGATCCTCCTCTTCTCGGGTCCCTTGCTGGCTCTCCTGGCCCCTCCCTCCTGTCGAGTGCCCCCACAGCAAGCAGCTTGCAATGAGGGCGCCCGAGCCGCAGCTCTATGTGTCCATTCAGACAGAGAGCCATGGTTCGGCCCTGCCCCCACTCTCCTCATTGGCTAACTGACTTTGACAGCAGCTGGAGCCAATGGCGCTTCTGCTGTGTCTCAGCCAATCAGGAGGGAGAGTCCAAGGCGGCTGAGGCACTTGTGCACTTCGCTGAATCAAAATGGGGTTTAGGTAAGTATTAGGGGGGGTGCTACACACAGAATTTTTTTTTATCTTAATGCAATATGATTAAATGAAATAGCGTTTTTGGCTTCTGGAGCTCAGATTTAGTGAAATTCCACTAACTGGCCTTAATACACATGTGCATGTATAAATACATGTAAACAAAGGAGCGTGTAAGCTTCTTGAGGTACCGTATGTAAAGTGCTGCCTAAATTGTTGGTGCTTTATAAATACCTATAATAAATACAATTGATGTAAGCCCCTTTTTGGAAGTTTTGGATGTAGCCAATTTTTTGCTGTGTGGAGTGATTTTCCCTTTATTTCCTGTCTTGGTGTCCCAGGACAGGAAGTAATCTTCTTCGTGGGAACACAAGTAGTAATACCTGAAACTGACTCCAAACCATGTCCACTTCACTGAAAGGTGTATTTGTTGCAGTTTGTGTCTCCTTTGGAGAAATCTCCCCTCATGTCTTGTCCAAGTTCTGCTTACCACTGTATCCAAATAAGCTTGGTGGACATACACAGATACAAGATATTGCTGCTCCATGCTCATGCACAGAGTTTTTTTTCTCGTTTCCTTCTGTTTGCAGATGCGTTTAGGTGTGTTTTTAAGTACATCAGTCATCTGGGAATTCATTCCATTGGCCAGAATATTCATTTATTTTGGCCATTGGAATGAATGAACGCACAAGTGCTAAACGTGCCTAGCGCTTAAAGTGGTTCTAAAGCCTTAAAGGAAAAGTACAGCCAAAGCTACCGTAGTTTGTTTGTACTTCTCCTGTGGATCACAGGAGGGTAGTTCCTTCTGCATTCCTGTGACTCATTTTCAGCAGACAGCAGGCTGAAGCCCACTTTCGGCTGACGTCACAGAGCCAGGTCCAGGCTCAGGAAAGATCGTGACCATTTAACCCCCGCGCTGCCTGAGTTGGCTGCTCCTGCCCCCTCCAGTAAAGTGCGGAGGGGCAGAACAGAGTCGGTGACTGACAGTCACCAGCTCTCTGCTCAGGGAACTCTGAGAACTAAGTGACCGGGCGGTGTTTGATCGCTCGGTTCCCAGCCTTTAGAGCCGATGGGGGGCAGATGCAGCATCCACCAAGTTGAGTATGATTCTGGAAAAAAAAATATTTCCCATACTTCTCTTTTAAGGTTTTTCACCTGCATTAAGGTGAAACATTTTCTGTGCTGCAGCTCCCTCTCCCCCACCTCCTTTCTTACCCAAGCCTGATCCGATTCAGCGGAGGGGCCTGGAGCGCTGACGGGGGAACCCCAGAAGAAGAGGATTATGGCTGCTCTGTGCAAAAGCATTGCATAGAGCAGGTAAGTATAGTGTTTGTTTACATTTTTAACAAAAAAACCAAAGTTTTATGTCATTTTAAGCACATTTAGGCGCATCTGGCAGGGTTTTTTTGCGGCAAAACACTCCTCTCCACAAGGAGGTGGTGGTGTTTTTTTCTGCTTCTGAACATTTCTGCCTCTAAAAACCTGTAATGGCCTATGTGTGCAATGACATAGAGGGGTGGCACATCGCTCAATGCCAGACCCTCTCCTACTCCTTCAAAATGTTTCTCCCAAGCCACAGATAGCCAGGCTTCCTAGTAGCACCAGCTCTTGTCATGACCGTTGTACTTTGAAGGCCGATAGCGTTTCGTTGGAGCTGTCTAGGTAGAATAGCTGGGGGCAGACATGTTTTGGTTCCCCCAGCGAGGTCGCACAGCTGTTACCTCGGTACATAGACTCTCTCCTTTTATCTGTGGAGAGTGAATTTTCACGCCGGGCCTTTTATCTGCCTTTTTAATCCCACCATTTCTGTCAGGACATAATCTCTTTCTCAAATTTACATTTTAATTACCAGACCAGCTGAACTGGCGAAAATCAATAATGTCAGCATTCTGCGGCCTATCTCCCGGCTCCGAGGCCTGCCTCTCTATTTCCCTCTATCGATTGATTCCCTCAACACCGTCCTCTTCATTGCTCCCAGCAAATAGGTGCTATTTGGCCGTTTAAGGCATAAAAAAACCCTTTGTCCGTCTTACAGCGACATTCTGTCGTCTAAATATTCGATGTCGTTATTTTAAAAGAAACTTGTGCATGTTTAAAAGCCGAGTCCACCTCTTGTCACATTGTCTGTCAGGGTTGTTGCTGTGACATCCTTTTTTCTCACTAGTGGACCTCATTCCATTTATTTAATTTTTTTTATGATTCTTTGCTGTTCCCTGCCACGTCATTAAAGCACACGTTCCATGAAAATGGGAGGTCCACTCTAATGAAGACCCCCCCTGCCAAAGTCAAATCGCCTGCAAATAGGTTTTAAAAATAAAGCTTTTGCTAAAGATAAAAATTACCTTGCTTGAAGTCCCTGCTTCAGAAAAGTGTGGGTGACACTGTGCATGATCAATGCCTGCTTTTGATAGCTGGGCCCTTGAATTCCCGCAAGAGTGTATCACAGCCTGTGGCAAGGGCATATTCTTTTAAAATTTTGAGCACCCAGCTATCCTAGGAATCGGCCATGAAGCACAGTGATGTCATCTGCACCTCCCAAAGTGTTGGAAACTGTTGTTTTTTTCTTTTATACATACTATATTGTCAAAAGTATTGGGACACCTGCCTTTACACGTACATGGGGCTAGATTCAGATAGGTTACGCGGATCTAAAGATCCGCTAACCTATCTCCTTTACGATCCGCCGCCGCAAGTTTTTGAGGCATGTGCTTTATTCAGAAAGCACTTGCCTGTAAATTTGCGGCGGCGTATTGTAAATCCCCCAGCGGAATTCAAATTCCACGGGTAGGGGGGGCGTGTAAAGCTTTAATCAGGCGCGTCCCCGGGATGTGCTGGGAAAACAAGTCCAACCCATGGAGGTTCCACCTCGCAACTTACAGAACTTAAACGATCTGCTACTGACGGCTTAGTGTCAGATACCACAGCATACCTTCAGAGGTCTAGTGGCCTCCATGCCTCGATGGGTCAGGGATGTTTTGGTGGCAACGGGTATTTCCTAACCAATATTAGGTATGTGGTCATAAAGTTATGGCTGACCGATATTACTGTATATGAGTCCAGTGCGTTTTGCCCCTTTCCTTGTTTCTGCCAGCCATGGCGACCCCTCTGGACATAGGGGCAGATCCACAAAGATCTGCCCTGGCGCAGCGTATCAGAGATGCGCCGTCCCTAAATTTCCCGCTGTGCATTGCGCTAAATGACGTCGCACGTTTTTAACATAGACGTGAATTACGTCCATCCCAATACATGGACGACTTACGCAAAAATAAAAGAAAATCTAAATAAACGCGGGAACGACGACCATACTTAACATGGCAGGTCTAACTATACGCAACGAAATACCGGCTTTAACTATACGCCGGAAAAAGTCGACTAGAGACGCCGGAAAAAAATGTGCCGGCCGCTTGTACGTTTGTGGATCGTCGGAAATAGCTAATTTGCATACCCAACGCGGAAAACGACGTGAACGTCACCCAGCGGACGCCGAAGAATTGCATTTTAGATCCGAAGGCGTACGAAGACGTACACCTGTCAGATTTAACCCAGATGCTGTTGTATCTTGGTGTGAGGATTCAAACCAAAGATACGACGCGGGTAATTTGAAAGTACGCCGGCGTATCAGTAGATACGCCGGTGTACTCGCTCTGTGGATCTGCCCCATAGTGTCTACTCCCAGACAATTATGTAAACTTGCACATAATACTTCAGAGCTGCCTAAAGCTACAGAGAGTGATAGCACAGAGATGCTTTCTCATGTATCCCCTGCACCACATAATGAGGGTTCTGAGACCCAGTAGAGCACTGCAGAGGAAGATTCAACACATCCGCTCAGTGCTCTGAGAATTTTTGGCTTACAGCAGGAAAAAATGCTGCTATGGAATAGGGATTGGAGCAGGAGATGTGTCACAGCTCAGGATGTCATACCCCGGTGGCTTTCATTTCTGGGGTGGGCAACACTCATTGGTGATGGCTTTTATATATTAAATCTTATATTTCTTAATCCATTGATGCAACATAAAATGTTATGAACATTTGCTAATAGTGCTGATCTTTAATTTTATTTTTTTTGATTCAGGTCTAGAGGCTCCATCTACATCATCATCTTCACCCTTGAAAAAAGTAGAAGTGAAGAAGCCTCCCCAGCTGTTGGTAGCACCAAGAAGGAAGAGGAATGACAATGAGCTGGATCCTACTTGTGCTGCCGCAACGCTGAAAGTTATGAGGGATAAACTATCTTCATATGCCTCATCCAGGTATGGCAAGTGACCCCCACCACCCTCCATTTATTTTGTTGCACCTAATAGAGGGCAATAGCATAGCTTGTGATGGCCGTTATTCGTGAATGAATGTAGACCTGATGCAAAAGAGGTCTAAATAAAGTACATGTAAACCCTACCTAAATTAAATTTGGTTTGCCTTAAGCCCTATGTATCATAAACAATTGCCCCTAATAGAGCACACCTTTCTTTAACTTTTTTTTAAACTGGGTGTTGCTGATCTCCTGCAGTCTGCTTATGCCCACTGATCAATAGTCCTATCAGACACGTTCCTGGTAGATATGGCTCATAAAATGGTGGGTGCTGCAGCGATTATCAGTTGGGTCCTGGAAACACCAGACAAGTGTACATACTCACCAGTACACCATGGATCAACAATTTTTGTTCAAAAGTTTTAATGAAAAAGATCACATTACAAAGGAAAGTGCAACGATTCAGAGCCGCGCAGGACCCCTTCGTCAGGCATGTGATGCCTGACGAAGGGGTCCTGCGCGGCTCCGAAACGTTGCACTTTCCTTTGTGATTTTTGTCATTAAAACTTTTGGACATAAATTGTCGATCCATGGTGTGCTGGCGATTATGTACGCTTGCCTACACCCACTCTCTGCCTACATACACTCTAGTGATGACTGCATGGCATTTCTGAAGGTGGGTTTCTTTATGGTAACCACAGAGCCTATGCAATGTGTGTCAGCACGGTGGCTTGTAGCCTTCATTTGGGGAGTGTGTGGCAGTGTGAGGCATCTGGGAGACAGGGACAGAGCATTGTCACCCCCCCCCCCCAACAGGAAGTGCCTGAACAGGAACCCTTAGGGCAGGATCAGGTATTATTGTAAAGTGTTCACTTTTTTGCAAATCTGTAAAGGTGACCTAACACCTATCCTGGTCCCCGCTGTACTTGCCTCCTGCGGTCCTGAGCTGTCAAGGTTCCCACAAGCTCCATCAGTCTGGGGAATTGAAATCCCAGCTGCTTCCTCTCCACCCAGTGCTGCCAGTACAGACCAGACGGATTCTAATTGGTCATCCCTGTCTATGTGATGGTGCTGACCAATTAGAAACTGTCTGGTCCATACTGGTAGCGCTGCACGGAGAGGAGAGAAAGAAGCTGGGATTTCAAAGTGTGACTTGCAGGAGGTAAGTACAGCACGACTGGGGGGTTGGAGAGGGAGCCTGGTGTTGGGTCACCTTTACAGATTTTCTGCAGATTTACATAATATTGATAATGACTTGAAATTATAATAACATGCTAAGGTTTATGAGATTTTGGTGAGATTTTTTGAAATGCATGATTAGAGCCTGAGCCTACCCAGTTGTGTGACAATAGCGAATTAATAGTCGCTATTGTCTTCCTGATTCTCCTCCTGGCCAATCAGGAAGTGACCAGGAGTCTTAGGACTCAGGTGGATACACTTCCTATTCGGCTGGGAGGTAGGATAGAAAGTTAATTTTAAACAAATTAATTTCTAACAGTGTATGTTTTTTTTTGTTCAGTTAAGTCCATTAGTTTCAAAGGAAAAAAGAAGGAAGGTAAATTTATATATAATTTTTTTTTATATTTCTTCAGTTGTCTCCTGGTTTCTGGCCTAGGCCATATGTCATACATCCCAGGAGTCTTCATGGACTTTTTTTTTTCATCTTGAAGAGGGGAGGAGGGACTTTTTCAGCTAAGCACACTCTCCTGCCTGCATGCCCGAGCTAAGGACAGATGGATTCCAGGAAGTAAATGCTATATAAATCATCTGCCCTTACTCAAGATGGCCACAGCAGTAAATGCTAGGGGGGCTGTGATCTCTCATTAAGATTAATCATGGAGACATGCATGGATGGGAAGTTTGCTTTGAATATTAACCACTTGGCGTCTGCGCTATACCTGAATGGCGGCTACAGCACGGACCTGAATTCCCGGGAGGCCGTCAATAGACGTCCTCCCCTTTGCACGCTCCTTGCGTGCCCCTTGCAGGGCGCTCATGGCACGCGCTGTGATCACCGAGTCACTGAGACTCGGGTGATCAGAGTAAGGGGATGGTCCCGGCCCCTTACCATGTGATCAGCTGTCAGCCAATGACAGCTGATCACGTGATGTAAACAAAGCTCGGTAATCATGTTTTTTTTTTCTCCTCACGCAGACGGCATAAGGAGAAAAAAAAGATGATCACTGCCTTTTGTATAAGGGACATCCTTCCCGAGTGGAAGAGGCACATCTGCCTCATTAGTGCCCACCAGTGCAAAACGGTGCCACCTATCAATGCCCACCAGTGGTGCCAATCATTACCTCATAAGTGCCACCTAGCAGTGCTGCCTATTGAACTCACCTACCAGTGCTGATCAGTGCCTATCACTGCCAGCTATCAATGCCATCTATCACTGTCACCTATTAGTGCCAATTATCTGTGCCCATCAGTGCCGCCTTATCTGTGCCGCCTTATCTGTGCCCATCAGTGCAGCCCATCAGTACCCATCAGTGCAGCCTATCGGTGCCCATCAGTGTGGCCACATCAGCGTACATCAATGAAAGAAAAATATTACCCGTTTGCAAAATTTTATAACAAAATATAAAACGTTTTTTGGATTATTTTTTTTTTATTTGGTCTTTTTTCATTTTTTTAACAAAAAATAAAAACCGCATACCACCAGAAGAAAGCTCTATTTGTGGGAAAAAATATATTAAAATGTCATTTTGGGTACAGTGTTGCATGACCGCGCAATTGTCATTGAAAGAGTGAGAGTGCTGAAAGCTGAAAATTGTTCTGGGCAGGAGAGGGGTTTAAGTGCCCAGTAAGCAAGTGGTTAAAAATGAATTAAATTGCATTTTCAGTTTGGTCTTGAGTTTTCAGCTCAGATACAGTTAGGTTCTGCTTTAAAAGCAAATGAGCTTTTGATGTACTCTTTTGAACGACATTTGTCAAGTCATTGAATGTACTGAGTTTGTATGTACATACGTTCGTTTGTAAATCTTTCAGCATATGGTCGGCTTAAGAATGCACACTATGGGCCAGATTCACAAAAGGGATACGACGGCGTATCTGCTGATACGCCGTCGTATCCCTGTTTCTATCTATGCGACTGATTCATAGAATCAGTTACGCATAGATATCCCTAAGATCCGACAGGTGTGATAGTTTTACACTGTCGGATCTTAGGATGCAGTACCGTGGCCGCCGCTGGGGGGAGTTCTCGTCGTAAACCAGCGTCGGGTATGCAAATTAGCACTTACGGCGATCCACGAAACTTTTTCCCTTCGTTAAGTCGCCGCAAGTGTTAGTTTGCCGTCGCAAAGATAGGGTACCTTTTTACAAAGTGTAAAGTTAGTACACCATGTAAAAGTATACCCGTCTTTCCCACGTCGCTTTCAAATTTTTTTTACATTTTTTATTTTTCCCGCCGCAAGTCTTTTTTACCCGTCGCGATTCACAAAACCTTGGCGCAACGTAACTTCGCGCAAAGCACGTCGGGAAATTTGCTTGGAAGCATGCGCAGTACGTCCGGCGCGGAAGTGCGCCTATTTTAAATGGGACTCGCCCCATTTGAATTGGCCCGCCTTGCGCCGGACGGATTTAGGATACACTGCCGCAAATTTCCAGGTAAGTGCTTTGTGGATCGGGCACTAACTTGGGAAATTTGCGGCGGTGTAACTTAAATCGTTTAAGTTACGTTGCGCCTGGCTACATGAATCTGGCCCTATATGTTTTAAACTGAGAGTTCAGTTGGGTGGTAATTGGTGTTGGTGGTAGTGAGATGCTACAAAAGTTGCGATGGGTCATGGGTGCCGCTTTACTGATGACTGTTTGGGAAGCGCTGCCTTTTATAATCCATGTCTATCTCTGTCTTAGTGCTGAGGAGCCCAACAGTAAAAACACGAAGAGGGAGGAAGACCTCTCAAAGGCACCTGTTGTTCCATTCGGCATTGATCTTCACTACTGGGGGAAGGATCAGCCCACAGCTGGCAAAATACTTAAGTAAGTAAATTGTTTTTCTTTTTAACAAGATGGGCTTTGTGGCCTAGACAAGGTAAACATTCCCAATGCAATTAGTGATCATTTTCTCTTTGGCTTGTTTGTTAAAGTGGGGTCATGTGTTGGCCACAGAGCTTCCAAAGACCAGAGGATGGTCTGATGTGACAAGAGGGGCTGTCATGTCATCCGCCAACAATACTCTTCTGTCTCGGTGAGGAGTATGAGGAGGGCTTAGCATGGCTAGCTAAAGTACAGCCTGCCAGTACTACACAAAACACTTTTTTGATTTTAAACCCAACCCCAGTTTTGGGGAAAAAAGTTTAAATGAAATTGCCCAAGTATTAGTATAATAAAAAAAAGTAGCTTTGGTTGCATTACTTGCCTCCTCTCTGGGGCTGTTCCTTGTGAACTCAAAGCACCATCTTGTGGCCAAGTCACTCTTCCAGGTTGGATACAGCTCAGCATCATTTAATCCACTTCTTGCAAACCCAGAACATTGAGGGCACCTACCTTGGGAATGATTAAGTCGTCCTTGGCTCACAGGAGACTGCTGCAGAGAAATGTATTCACATCATTATGTTGGCAATGTTCTTTGCCACATTCAAGAACAGGGAAATATATTAAATAATAAATTGGTTGGGGGGGGGGGGATGTCAGGGGGGTAGAGATGGGGTACCCACATTGGAATTGCACTTTAAAGCGGTATTATAGGATACATTTACCTTTCTCAACATTTAGGGTGTAACATGTTGATCATCCACCACCTCACCCTTTGATCCACCCCCTCCTTGTGACAGCAGACGGGCTTACCCACTGTCACAATTGAAAACAACGCGGCTGTGCAGAGCTCTGCCCACACAGCCACCTCATTCATTCATATAGTTCTAGAGTGAATGAATGAACTACAACTACCATCAGCCTTTGTGGCTGGATGGCCTGTAGTTCTCAATGGACTGCAAGGGTGCCGATGAGCGCTTTCGTAGTCAATTGAGCTTCCTGCATTTCAGTAACTGTCCGCCTGTACTGGGGCAAATCATGTACTGACAGGCTGCAAGATCCTGACTATGCACCTGCGATCTGCTGATCATGGCTGAAATGCTTTACAGGCTCCCAAAAAAATGTAAAAATACATTTAAATATTTTTTTTTAACTGCAAAAAAAGTACATTTATTATTTTTTAAAGGTGAACTTGGGGCCAGATTCACGTAGCCTGGGCGCAGCGTAACGTAACCGATTTAGGTTACACCGCCGCAAATTTTCTGGCTAAGTGCCCGATCCACAAAGCACTTACCTGGAAATTTGCGGCGTTGTATCCTAAATCCGCCCGGCGCAAGGCGGGCCAATTCAAATGGGGCGGGTACCATTTAAATTAAACGCGCTCCCGCGCCGGACGTACTGCGCATGCTCCCGACGCAAATTTCCTGACGTGCTTTGCGCGAAATTACGACGCGCCAACGTTTTGTGAATCGCGACGTGAAAAAAAGACTTGCGCCGGGAATTTTTTTGTTTTTTTTTTAAATTCAAAAGCGACGCGGGAAGGACGGGTATACTTTTACATGGTGTACTAATTTTACACTTTGTAAAAGGTGCCCTATCTTTGCGACGGCAAACTAACACTTGCGGCGACGTAACGACGGGAAAAAGTTTTGTGGATCGTCGTAACTGCTAATTTGCATACCCGACGCTGGTTTACGACGCAAACTCCCCCCAGCGGCGGCCGCGGTACTGCATCCTAAGATCCGACAGTGTAAAACTATTACACCTGTTGGATCTTAGGGATATCTATGCGTAACTGATTCTATGAATCAGTCGCATAGATAGAAACAGGGATACGCCGTTGTATCCCTTTTGTGAATCTGGCCCTTGGTCTTTAAACCCACATCCAAACATTTATTAAATGTCAGCTCATTACCAGTTCTTAGATGTGATGGCTGCATTTGTTTTTTTAAATGTCATCTTTAATTTTTACCTGTTGACTTGGCCCATAATTCTGTTGTTTTTCAACAGAACACGCTATCCTGAAGATGTAGCAGTTAGAGAATTGAGACAAACCATTTAACACTGGCAGATATGGTTACAATAATCGGCTTTTATTTATGCAAAACCTTTATCCCAATCGGAAATAAACAGTTGCTGCAACTGCTTATACAGTGGAGTTTGGTTTCAATGTGTTAGTATGTTTAAATCTGCTAGTCCATCTAACTCTCCCACTCCCCAGACTGACAATGCTGCTGTCCAAAGGTGCCCCGGTGCTCCTTCATCCAGAGTTGTGTCTCACTAATACAGGAGGTAGAGAGTGATAGGTGTCCCTGGAGCCGCACATCAAGTCAAAGCCTGCTGTGTGATTGTGAATAGCAGTCTCAGCCTAGACCCCTGCCAGGGCACGCCCCCTTCCCAGCGCGTTTCACTCCGCCCACTGAAGCTTACTTATGGGGATGGCGAATACAGGAGGTGTGATACTGGTCAGATCAGGTGAAAACAGGGGAAAAGCCAAACTGTAAGCTTCAATGTATTACATTTTTGTTTTTGGATTTAATACTTTGTTAAGCTCCTACACTAAAGGGAAACTATGGTCTATCTTTAAAAAAAAAAAGTGCTCATAAAGATTGGGGGTGAGAAACTGGTTATAGGGCACCAGCATACCCTGCTGGCGGGGGGGCTAGAAGTGGGCAGCTTAGAAAGTCTTGCCCAACTGCTTTTATTTTTCCCTTTTTGATCAGCCAAATCTGGAGATCCTCATCAAGTTTGCAGCTTCTGACATTTTGTTATTGGCTCCATTCTTAGATGGAATGACGCCCAGCCTCATCTAACCCCTTCCTGTGAGCTTGGGCTGTCATAGACACACCCCCTCTGCTCAGCATCATCACACAGGCTCATGGCATACTTCTGCATAGAACAGCACACACGTGTCACAATCAGAGGCAGCTGTTTAATTAGGCAAATTAGGCGGTCTCTTAAGACCTAGTCGCGAGGCCCCTCTGAGCACTAGGCCTTAGGGGACCGCCTAATTTGCCTAACACATTACACCAGTTTTGAGGCACAGGGTACCGTTTTACCTGCGAATTTCCAAAGCAGCTGTTTAGCGGTTCAGTTGCTATTTCCACATATGGTTCAGATGCAAATTTTCAGAGGTGGCAGCCACTGGTGTCTTTAACAATAGCTGGTTGTTAAGGAGTGGGCTGCGTCTGCGTCCCTAACAACCGATGACTCCCCACTGACAGCTGAATGTAAACCAAAGAATTGCCGGCAAAGAGAAATAAAGAAAACAGCGTCCCCCCCCAATCCATACCAGGCCCTTTGCTTCAGAAAGCCTAGAGCAGGCCTCGACAAAATCCAGAAGCCAGGTCACAATTGCGACAAGAAATTGAGGCCGCGCCTTTGCGGCCTAGAAGGCCACGGCCTCAATTACCGGCCATCGCAGGCCCCTGCCGCGATCGCGCGGTGGGGGAGCACGGTGCGCCCCCACCTCCACGTGATCGCGGCCTGCCCATGATGGCCAGTAATTTAGGCCGCGGCTTTGCAACCTTGTGAAGGCCCAAGCTGCCTTCTGTGACCTGGCGCCATCTGGTGGTGGCCGTTGGCATTACAAGTAAAACAGCAGTTCTAATGTGTGTTGTTTTTTACTGCTTTCACTGCCATCTCCTTCCCTCTAATTAGAAGCCCCAAACATTGGCCCGGATTCACATACATCGGCGCATATTTATGCCGCCGTAGCGTATCTCCTTTACGCTACGCCGACGTAGTGCAGAGAGGCAAGCACTGGATTCACAAAGCCAGTGCTGCCAAATTTGCACAGCACTGGCTTTGTAAGCCGGCCGTATGCGGAAGTGGGCGTGAGTCATGCAAATGAGGCACGACCCCATGCAAATGATGGGCTGAGTCTCAGACAGATACGTATAATGAACGGCACATGCGCCATCCCGTGGACGCTTCCCAAAGCGCATGCTCAAAATCACGTCGGAACTACTCCCTAAGATACGCCTGATCACTACCTACGGCGTGAATGTAACCTACTTCTAGTCGTATTCACGTCCTACGTAAAATACGTCGGCTTGTGTTCCCTGGTGCAGCCATTTGCATGGATGCTGCTGACTTACACCTCCTTTATGGGGCATAACTTTACGCCGGACGTATGACTTTACGCACACTGCGTTGGACGGACGTACGTTTGTGAATCGGCATATCTCCCTCATTTGCATATGTGAATAGAAAATCAATGGGAGCGCCAAATACGTCCAGCGTAAATATGCGCTCACTCTACGCCGGCGTAAGAAAGTTACGTCGGTCGGATGAAGCCTATTTTCAGGCGTATCTCAGTTTGTGGGCACGGCGCATAGATACGACGGCGCATATTTGCACTTACGCGGCGTATCTCGAGATACGTTGGCGTAAGTGCTTTGTGAATCCGGGCCTATATGTATATTTTTTTAGTCTAACACCCTAGAGAATAAAATGGCGATCGTTGCAATACTTTCTGTCACACGGTATTTGCGCAGTGGTCTTACAAGCGCACTTTTTTGGGAAAAAAATGAGACAACAGTAAAGTTATCCCAATTTTTTTTATATTGTGAAAGATATGGTTACGCTGAGTAAATTGATACCCAACATGTCACGCTTCAAAATTGCATCTGCTCGTGGAATGCCGACAAACTTTTACCCTTTAAAATCTCCATAGGTTACGTTTAAAAAATTCTACAAGAAGCATGTTTTGAGTTACAGAGGAGGTCTAGAGCTAGAATTATTGCTCTCGCTCTAACGATCGCGGCGATACCTCACATGTGTGGTTTGAATACCGTTTACATATGCGGGCGCTACTCACGTATGTGTTCGCTTCTGCGCGCGAGCTTGGCGGGACGGGTGCGTTTTCTGGCTCCTAACATTTTTAGCTGGCTCTTAGATTCCAAGCAAATTTGTCAAACCCTGGCCTAGAGCCACCTCTGGTCACAATATTGTGACGTAGGCAGCTGTATGCTGTGCAGAATTCTAGCACCCTTGATGTCAGAAATAAGGAAAGAGGCCCCCGATTGTACCATGATTGTTTGAAAGACATCTGAAATTAAGGAATTTATGCTTTATTATAATTATAATTAGGTGATTATAAGTAGCTATTTTTTTTCTGTAGCCTTTCACGTAATGTTTTCTTACTGGGATAGGAGTTTCTACTTAATCATTTCCATGGATCTTCCCGAGACATAAACTGGTCACCGACTGTGAGAGGAAGTAAATTATGTTTTGGTAGCTTGGCATATTGGTAGTAATAAGCTATGTGGTTCAGAGGTGTGCCCTCTATTTTTTATGGCAAGGCATAAAAGTGAAGCAGTACAGCAAGTGCACGACAGCCTGTGAAATATGCCTTTGATTTCACCTGTGACTGGATTAACTGGCAGTAAAATGAAAGTGCTGCGTCTCGGACAACTTCCAGCCAAACAGAACGCTCTCTCTGTCCCTTCTTCACTGCGCAACAACCGAGAACTGGGAAAGGTCACCGTGCCGGACACAAATCCTTCCCAGCAAAGTGCAGCCGATCAGAATTCCACGATCACTTTTATTTTTCTAAAAAGAAAAACAAAGGAAAATCTGATTGGTCTAAACAAGCTTTTGTACAGCTTCTGTACGGCACTGATAAATCTCTAATTCTAATCTCTACTGTAGTTTTAGGGCTAGATTCACATAGCCTGCCCTAACTTTGCGGCGGCGTAGTGTATCGTGTTTACACTATGCCGCCGTAAGTTAGCGAGGCAAGTACATGATTCACAAAGTACTTGCCTGCTAAGTTACAGCGGCGTAGCGTAAATCGGGCGGGCGTAAGGGCGGCTAATTCAAATTCGGCTGAGGGGGCGTGTTTTATGTTAATGGGGCTTGACCTGACGTGATTGATGTATTTTACGAACGGCGCATGGGCCGTCCGCCTACATATCCCAGTGTGCATTGCGGCTAAGTACGCCGCACGGTCCTATTGATTTCGACGTGGACGTAAATGACGTAAAACCCTATTCACGGACGACTTGCGCAAACAAAGTAAAATTTTTAAATTTCGACGAGGGAACGGCGGCCATACTTAACATTACTATTCCAGCTATTTGATGGAATAACTTTAGGCCTGCTAATGCGTTACGTAAACGGCATATCTGTACTGCGTCGGCCGGGCGTACATTCGTGAATAGGCGTATCTAGTGATTTACATATTCTACGCCGACCGCAATGGAAGCGCCACCTAGAGGCCAGCCTAAATATTGCACCCTAAGATAGGATGGCGCAAGCCGTCGTATCTTAGATAGGTTTAAGTGTATCTCTGTTTGAGAATACACTTAAACTTAGGTTGGCGCAGATTCCGAGTTAGGTCAGCGTAACTCTTACTGAATCTAGCCCTTAGTCTCGGTTTGTGAAGCTGGCAGGGTGCACATTTTTAAAATAAGCCAGTCCAATTTATTTCCCATCTGTGCCAATCAATCCTGCTTTAGGCTCAGTTCACACTGTTGGGACTCGGGATCCAATTTTGTGAGACCCCAAGTCACGTGACTTGTGAAATCCTATTTTAGTTAATGAGAGCTGTCCTAATTAGCACCACTGAAATCGCTCTGACTTTAGAAAGGGTGCTTGTACTACTTCAAGGCGACTTCAATCTGTCTCGTGCCCATAGACTTTAATGGAAGTCGCCTCCAAATCAGATCCTCATCTTAATTGATGTGATTTGACATTACAGGAAGATTACACAGGCATTCCCTAAAGTTGCTTCAAGGTCATGCCAAAGTCACCTGGCAAAGTAGCACTGTAAGTCACGGCAGTGTGTACCAAGCCTTAAAGTAGACCTAAACTCCAAAAAAGTAAAGAGTTGTGTATTATAAAGAGCATCTAGAAATGGTAAAGATGAATTCCAGGCATGGACATTTTTACATAGTTGCATAGTTCCAGCTTGGACCAATATACAGTGAGGGGAAAAAGTATTTGATCCCCTATCAATCAGCAAGATTTCTGGCTCCCAAGTGTCTTCTATATACAGTGAGGAAAATAAGTATTTGAACACCCTGCTATTTTGCAAGTTCTCCCACTTGGAAATCATGGAGGGGTCTGAAATTGTCATCGTAGGTGCATGTCCACTGTGAGAGACATAATCAAAAAAAAAAAAATCAAAAAATCACAATTTATGATTTTTAAACTATTTATTTGTATGATACAGCTGCAAATAAGTATTTGAACACCTGTCTATCAGCTAGAATTCTGACCCTAAATTAGATGCACCTGTTTGAGGTCATTAGCTGCATAAAGACACCTGTCCACCCCATACAATCAGTAAGAATCCAACTACTAACATGGCCAAGACCAAAGAGCTGTCCAAAGACTCTAGAGACAAAATTGTACACCTCCACAAGGCTGGAAAGGGCTACGGGGAAATTGCCAAGCAGCTTGGTGAAAAAAGGTCCACTGTTGGAGCAATCATTAGAAAATGGAAGAAGCTAAACATGACTGTCAATCTCCCTCGGACTGGGGCTCCATGCAAAATCTCACCTCGTGGGGTCTCAATGATCCTAAGAAAGGTGAGAAATCAGCCCAGGACTACACGGGAGGAGCTGGTCAATGACCTGAAAAGAGCTGGGACCACCGTTTCCAAGGTTACTGTTGGTAATACACTAAGACGTCATGGTTTGAAATCATGCATGGCACGGAAGGTTCCCCTGCTTTAACCAGCACATGTCAAGGCCCGTCTTAAGTTTGCCAATGACCATTTGGATGATCCAGAGGAGTCATGGGAGAAAGTCATGTGGTCAGATGAGACCAAAATAGAACTTTTTGGTCATAATTCCACTAACCGTGTTTGGAGGAAGAAGAATGATGAGTACCATCCCAAGAACACCATCCCTACTGTGAAGCATGGGGGTGGTAGCATCATGCTTTGGGGGTGTTTTTCTGCACATGGGACAGGGCGACTGCACTGTATTAAGGAGAGGATGACCGGGGCCATGTATTGCGAGATTTTGGGCAACAACCTCCTTCCCTCAGTTAGAGCTTTGAAGATGCGTCGAGGCTGGGTCTTCCAACATGACAATGACCCGAAGCACACAGCCAGGATAACCAAGGAGTGGCTCTGTAAGAAGCATATCAAGGTTCTGGCATGGCCTAGCCAGTCTCCAGACCTAAACCCAATAGAGAATCTTTGGAGGGAGCTCAAACTCCGTGTTTCTCAGCGACAGCCCAGAAACCTGACTGATCTAGAGAAGATCTGTGTGGAGGAGTGGGCCAAAATCCCTCCTCCAGTGTGTGCAAACCTGGTGAAAAACTACAAGAAACGTTTGACCTCTGTAATTGCAAACAAAGGCTACTGTACCAAATATTAACATTGATTTTCTCAGGTGTTCAAATACTTATTTGCAGCTGTATCATACAAATAAATAGTTAAAAAATCATACATTGTGATTTCTGAATTATTTTTTTTGATTATGTCTCTCACAGTGGACATGCACCTACGATAACAATTTCAGACCCCTCCATGATTTCCAAGTGGGAGAACTTGCAAAATAGCAGGGTGTTCAAATACTTATTTTCCTCACTGTATATATGTAGCAAACCCCCAAAGGAGCTGCTTTTGTTTGTTCAGTCCGTTACTCTGCCTTTCAACCCCAAGAACTGTCCCAGCCCCTCTGGCACACCTAGCAATTTTATTAATGGAATAACTTCACAGGAATACACAACACAGTTCTGTTTGTAGTTTACTTAAAGAAAAGCAAAGTTCAGGTTAACATTTGTCAGCCAACACCTGTATAAGTACCCAGGACTTGGCTGAAACCGTTTAAAGAAACAATCAGGAACACTATGCAACCAATTAAAGCAATAAGTAACAATGGGCCAGATTCACAGTGGAGATACGACGGCGTATCTGCTGATACGCCGTCGTATCTCTGTTTCTATCTATGCGACTGATTCATAGAATCGGTTACGCATAGATAGCCAGAAGATCCGACAGGTGTAATTGTTTTACACTGTCGGATCTTAGGATGCAATACCGCGGCCGCCGCTGGGGGGAGTTCGCGTCGTAAACCAGTGTCGGGTATGCAAATTAGGAGTTACGGCGATTCACGCCGGATTTTCGCGTTCGCTACGTCGCCGCTAGTCTAGTTTCCCGTCGCAAAGTTAGTCGTCGTTTTAGCTGCCCTAACTTTAGTCAGCAAGTGTATTGCCGTCGTTCCCGCGTCGAAATTTAAAATCAACGTCGTTTGTGTAAGCCGTCCGGGAAATACGGAATTACGATACGCGCGTCGCTGTTCGAAAATATGACGTCACGGCGCGCAATGCACAATGGGAGTTCGGAAACGGAGCATGCGCGGTAGGTCCGGCACGGGAGCGCGCCTAATTTAAATGGCACACGCCCATTTAAATTGGCCCGCCTTGCGCTGGAGGCCGCCGGCGTAGGTTTTTCATCGCAAGTGCTTGGTGAATCAGGCACTTGCGATGAAAAATTGCGGCGGTGTAACGTATCTACGATACGTTATGCCGCCGCTCTCCTATGTGAATCTGGCTCAATATGTACAGATTAAACAGACTCCCCAACAACTTGTGGTGTGTGTGGGATGCTGTGGCTAAAGGGGAACCCCAGGCCGGCCTACGATACCCCTAGTACACACCCAGTGAAATAACCTCAATACCCATGGTGTGTCCCCTTTAAGAGCAACCGCGGCAATGTCCTGGAAGCAAAGCTTTGCGTTTTATTATCTTCACTGGCAATTTAGGAGCTTTGTGGACAATATTTGGATGTGGTATTCTATGAAAAGCAATAAAGGTTCCTGGGCAAAGGCCCCTCACCAAATCCTGTACACAGTCAGCGGTCCTTCCCTGAGCGATCGATCAATCTTGGATGCAGGTGTGTCGTAGTGGCATTCAGTCCTTGAGCTGTTGCTGGGTGTCCTTCTTTAGCATGGACAGTCTGTTCCTCTGGGCTGGAGCTGCATGGACAGTCTGTTCCTCTGGGCTGGAGCTGCATGGACAGTCTGTTCCTCTGGGCTGGAGCTGCATGGACAGTCTGTTCCTCTGGGCTGGAGCTGCATGAACAATCTGTTCCTCTGGGCTGGAGCTGCATGGACAGTCTGTTCCTCTGGGCTGGAGCTGCATGAACAATCTGTTCCTCTGGGCTGGAGTTGCAGGCTGTGTGTCCCTTGGTAGGCAATTCCACACACGCAGGAGATGCTCTCCTGATGGGGTGCCGGCAAAAAGAGGCTCTGACCTAGTTCCTCTGGCTTTTTATCTCCTCTCCCACAGTCCATTGCTGCTGCCTGATGATTGGCTCAGGCTCTTCCAATAGGGAGTTTACAAACTTGCAGTTCTGAGTGTCTGTAGAGAGAGAGAGAGAGAGAGTGTGCATAGACGAGAGAGAGAGCATATACACGCATAGAGTGCAGGAGATGAGAGAGAGAGAGTGCATAGACGAGAGAGAGAGAGCATATACACGCATAGAGTGCAGGAGATGAGAGAGAGAGAGAGAGAGAGAGAGAGATTTTTTTTGTTGTATAATGTGAAAGATGATTTTACGCCACAAGAATCCTGATCTTTATTCTAAACAAAAAATCATGATTTTCATTTTGGCCAGAATCTTGCAGCTCTACCTCCTTCCTCTCCCCTGTAGTGTCAGTGTCATCTAGAGTGCGATTTAGTTTCATTACAAATCAAAATTTGAATGAAATTTCCGTGATTCGGAATCTAGCCAAATCTCTGAATCACAAGAGTTACAAATTTCAACTAATCCAAAATAAATTAGAATGAAAACAAAAATTCATGACATGATACGATATTTTGGACCTTTTTTTAAAGTTCGAAGCATCCAAAATAATGTAATGGCATAACAATTGATCCAAATCGATTCAGATACATTTGTTATTATTCTATTGAGCATAGCGTGAATATTCTAATCAGATTCTTAAGATTCTTTTTGTATTGTGGTTGAACTTGAGAGACCATTAGTTTTGTTTAATTTGTATGTCGGCGGCCCAACAATCTAAGTCAGTTGGGAATGGGGAAATGAATTCTACTTAACATAACGAATAAATACGTATTAATTCTGATTAATTTATTTAATTTGGATTAGAGCGGCACAGTACTCTTGGATAATTAGTTGATTCTTTTTGCATTAACATTTTTCATTATGGTAAATAACTATATAAGAAATGTAAACATGTTGCAATAAATACAGGAACGTTTAAAAGTGAAATAATAATGTGATTCCTACTTATTGTGTTTGGGTTGCATGAAGGTGGATCCATCAGAATCTCCAAATCATATCTCGCTATACCATCACATAACAACTGAATCCGAAATTAATTTAATTCCATTCCTTACTTTCGCATGCACACGACTCCAGTCGATATTGTCCAATCAGCACATTTCTCTTTGTGGGTTGGACTAGCAGGGATGACTCATGGTGCATACGTAATCTCCAGAAATAGCAAATTAACACGCTAAAACAAATCTAGCCAATCTTCCGAAGTAACAAAAGAATTTCCAAAAATACTAATAGATTCGGAACAACCAATATATACTATCCCAAAATAATGAAAACGTTCAGAAAACAAATCATTCTTACTTAATGATTATGACGAAACAAAATGATTTACATAAGGAATGAAACTGAATCAAAACCAATTTTCCCATCATGCACATCTCTAGTGTCATCTGGATCTCAAGTTGGCAGAAGCAGTCAGTAAGTGCAGAGCTAATGCTGGGCTTTCTTTTAGACAGAATAGCATGCATTAAAATATGGAATCGTCCTGATTTCAAATATGAGCGCTCAACATTGCATCAACCTTTGTTGGTAACCAACCAATCATCTAATCCAGAAGGGTAGACCAATGTACCTTTTGTAAGACTTTCAGATCTGTGCATTCTGATCTCTCCTGTTTTTTTAGCTCTGCTCACGATCTAGGATTTTTAGGACACAGCAGCCTGAAGAAAGATGGCCTAGAGGGTGTCCAAACTTTTTTCAAAGTGGGCCAGATTTGATGAAGTGAACATGCGTGAGGGCCGACCATTTTGCCTGACATTCTTTGAACCATTAAAATGTGTTCTAAGTGTGTTCGTCCGAGCACTAATACACTGCCCAACAAGAATTATCTTGCCTTTGTGGCTGTGTGTGAGTAAAGAAATTAGCTCAGGCGTGTTATTTGGATATAGTGGCCCGGATTCACGTAGAACCGCGTATCTTTGTGCGGGGGTAACGTATCCTATTTACGTTACGCCTCCGCAACTTTGACAGGCAAGTGCCGTATTCTCAAACCAAAGTTGCGGCGGCGCAGCGTAAATAGGCCGGCGTAAGCCCGCCTAATTCAAATGTGGTAGATGTGGGCGTGTGTTATGTACATTTTATGTGACCCCACGTAAATGACGCTTTTTACGAATGGCGCATGCGCCGTCCATGAAAGTATCCCAGTGCGGCATGCTCCAAATTAACCCGCAAGAAGCAATGCTTTCGACGCCGAACCCTATTCGCGAACGACTTACGCAAACGTCGGAAATTTTTCAAAATTTGACGCCGGAACGACGCCCATACTTAACATTGGTACGCCTCATGTACGCCTCTTATAGCAGGGGTAACTTTATGCCGGGAAAAGCCTAACATAAACGGCGTATCTGTACTGCGTCGGCCGGGCGTACGTTCGTGAATTTGCGTATCTAGCATATTTACATATTTCTAGGCGTAAATCAGCGTACACGCCCCTATCAGTCAGCGTAAATATGCAGTTAAGATCTGGCGGCGTAAGAGACTTACGCCGGTCGGATCGAATACAAATCTATGCGTAACTGATTCTAAAAATCAGGCGCATAGATATGACAGCTCAGACTCAGAGTTACGACAGCGTATCTGGAGATACGCCGGCGTAACTCGTACGAGAATCCGGGCCATTGTATTTATTGGTGTATAACGCGCACCTTTCAATTTTAAGAGGGAATTTTCAGGAAAAAAACAAAAATGTTGAATAAAGAACTTTGAAGCAAAATAAGGGTCAGTGCCCTCACAAGTGCCATTAATGCAGCAACCACATTTCCATCAGTGCAGCATCCCCATTGCCAGGAATCCAGCACCCCCATTGCCAGGAATGCAGCACCCACCATGGCCAGGAGTTCAGCACCCACCATGGCCAGGAGTGCAGCACCCACCATGGCCAGGAGTGCAGCACCCACCATGGCCAGGAGTGCAGCACCCACCATGGCCAGGAGTGCAGCACCCACCATGGCCAGGAGTGCAGCACCCACCATGGCCAGGAGTGCAGCACCCACCATTGCCAACAGTGCAGCCTGATTGATGCCCATCTATCTGCCGCCTTGGAGGGGACAGGGAGGGGCGGGATGAGCACCAAAAGATAAAACAATGCAAGAGAAACTCCTATTTTCTTTGTGGCCTCTGTAATTGAAAGTCCCGCCTCCTTTAATGGACAGAACAGTCGTCCAATGGCAGCGCTGGAGACAGGACTTCCTATTACAGAGGCTGCTGTGTAAACAGGAAATACTCCTTTGTGTGTACGGCACTTGTACTCGTCCCGCCTCCTCCCTGTCCCCTCCAAGGCAGCCAGCATGTATATCCTTTGTGGCCCCGGCGCTGGGAGATCGTTGGGGGCCACAAAAGATGTACATGTCCAGTTCAAAACCGTTCAAAACCCAAACACAGGCCACCATTGGCCTGCGGGCCGGACTTTGGACATGTCTGGCCTAGAGTTTTCAGCCTTCTGGTTGCAGGTTGCAAATATCATATTGTTTTTCATATTTAGCCAATTAGAAATAAAATCCATGCATTTTGTTAGTCTTTAATCAAACAAACAAACCTACAATAATATAAGTTTACACTGAACCTGACCAAGCCTAAAATGGTGTAATACCTCGATCCCCAACCTGCAGCCCAAGGACCACACGTGTTTTTTTGGTGTTTGTACTAAAGATCTTGGGCCCCATTAATTTGTAGTAGAAACATTGATTTGTAAAGGATCTCTAGCAGTCTCATGTAACATGTCCATAGTCTCTAACTGTTCCTACAGCATGATTCCAATCTGCAACCACTCCTGTAGTACAGTCTCCTCTAGTAAATGTTACGTCTAGGACAGTCTTCTGTAGCATTAAATATAATGTATATTATATGTGGCCCCTTTGGTTACATGAGGGGTTGTGTTGAAGACTCCTATATTAAGAAACATTTTGCTTTCAATCATATTTAAATGGATGCTAGATTTGAGCTGTACACAGGGCCACAAGATATCTTCCAGTCAAGATTAATCCCTTCCTCCAGTTGGCCCTAGCCTGTGCCATTCAAATACAAGTGGGCCATATTGGCTTAGGCATTCGACCATGACAGGGCCTAATTTGACTTGGAGGAAGTTGAGGACATGTGTATAGCCTAGGCAAAGGAGCCAAAAGGGCTCCAAAGGGGCACAGGAATACATATGAATACTATCACATGCACTTGCTGGCCTAGACGGTGCTGACTCCTCAATACTGTCACTCCTAGGCCAGGTTGGGTTCCATTTGATCAGGGAAGGCAGTGAGATTTCACACTATATGACCACTAGAAGGAGCATATGGAAATCTTTGCATGATATTCAACAATCCCAGTATGGAGCTAGAAGCACAGATATTTTATACCACAAAAAATTACTTTGGGCAAAATTCACACTAATAACCTGTGTAATTGGTGGAAAATAAACATTAGTTTTCTGTTAAATAGGCACCATCTAGGCAGCAGTGTAAAGTTCAGTACAGTCTCTGTGGCTAGAGGTTTATCTCTGTTATGTCTGCTGACAGGTTGAAGACCATTCGCCAACCAGCAGCTTAACTGTTATGTGTTCGTGTGGAATATCTTATCTCTTGCACAATGAGGTTTCCTGTGCACGAGGAGTATTGACCGCAGTGTTGTTTAATTGCTTTCTGGCCGACATTCGTTCTTAGCTAAGCTTTAGGTTAGGGCAGTGAAAACGTAATACATACACCCCTAGCCAGAAGCATGCACTCTCAGACTTGTTGGTTGTGATGGGTGATAGAATACTGAGTTGCTGAAGCAGGAAATTGATTAAAGATAACTGTTAAAGTTAAAAATTTGGTGGAAAACCTTAATTACCAGCTGGTTGCCTCTGTTTTGTGGGCATTTTTTTTTTATGGTTCAGACCAGTCTAGCTATGACATGGTAAATGAAATAAGGCTGTATACGGGTCCTGACATTATTTTTGGTTATGTGTTATTTTTTTCCCAGGGTCACCTCCCAGCACAGATTCTGGGCAGCCAGTGAGATGGACGAGGAAACAGAAAATAAAGAGTTGGAAGCCATGCTGAAAACCAGATACATTTCATTCCCTGGAAAGTTTGAACCCGTGAAACACAAGTGTCGAGTGCCATTACCTAATGGGTCACTGTGTGAGAGGCAAGACAGAATTAAGGTGGGTTTATGTTGCAAACGAGTATTGTTTTTCTTGGGTGGCTCCACTAGCCGTGCCTTATTAATGGATTAATAAGGACCTCAGGGTCTTCATTATATGACCCAAACAGAGGTCCTACCATACTACTGTACCTTCTAATACACATCATGTACACAATTCAGAATCTTCTCTCAACATTAACTTTTTTTTAATAATTATGCTGCTAGCATTGGTAAACATTCACTTGTTTTAACCACTTCAGCTCCGGAAGATTTTACCCCCTTCCTGATCAGGACATTTTTTGCCATACGGCACTGCGCTACTTTAACTTGTAATCGTGCGATCATGCAACACTGTACACAAACTAAATTTATATAATTTTTCACACAAATAGAGCTTTATTTTTGTGGTATTTGATCACCACTGTTTTTTTTAATTTGTTTTATTTTGCAATATGAAAAAATAAAATAGAATTTCTTCGTAACTTTTGGCCACAATGTTTTCTGCTACATGTCTGCTAAAAAAAAATCAATAAGTGTAAAGTTATTGGTTTGTGTGTAAGTTATAACATCTACAAACTATGGTATATGTATATATTGTGATTTTTTTTTTTTTTTATTATTTTTTTTAAATACTACTAATGGCGATGATCAGCGACTTATAATAGGAATGTGTGCAGCAGAAAATCTGACATTATTGTGGGAGACAACAATAGCGCTCTCACTCCTTACTCTAGTCCGGCCATCCAAGCGGGACAATATATCTTATACTAAGTCCGGCCAACCTAGCGAGACAATATATTTTATCTTTATTCCGGCAAATCCTAGCGGGAAAAAATCTCTAATCCACACAACCCTTACACTAACTGACACTGGGGAGGAACTGACTAAGTGCCAGTGACATCACAGTGACACTAATACAGCACAAGCCAATCAGCCAATACTTGGCTGATTGGCTTGTGCTGTAGTGAAAAACAGCACCGCTGGGGTAGCGACTCGTGCGTGCCCCATACCCAGAAATGCAAATCATGTATGTTTACGTGAACGTGCGCAGCTGAGTCACATTGTAGCCGTAAAGCTACAGGAGTCAGCAAGTGGTTAAACATTTTTTTTTTTTCTTTAATTTCTTCAACTAAGCTTTGTTCAGCTAAGCACACCCGCCTACCACGCAGTGAGCTGCTGTGCAAACATGCTGCATTTTTACCCACCTCACATCACACCAGTGTTGTGGTGATCTGTGTTTGTCCAATGCGGGGGAAAAAGTCACAGCAAATAGTGTGATCGAGCCCTTAGACTGATTACAGTAGAGCGATGTTTTCCTCAGAATACAGCCTCTACTAGTGCGAGTAATGCCGCGTACAGACGGTCGTTTTTTGTGATGAAAAAAAAACGACGTTTTAAATCATGAAATAAAACGACGTTTTTGAAACATCATTTTCAAAGACGAAGTTGCCTACACACCATCGTTTTTTCACAATGCTCTAGCAAAGCGAGGTTACGTTTCACCACTTTTTTCCATTGAAGCTTGCTTCATAACTAGCTTCTGGGCATGCGCGGGTGTAAAAACGTCGTTTTAAACGTCGTTTTTTGCTACGCACGGTCAATTTCTGTGAAGTAAAAAAACGACGTTTTGAAAAACGACACATAAAATTGAAGCATGCTTCAATTTTTTTTTGGTCGTTTTTCAGAAGACATAAAACAACGTTTTCTCCCACACACGGTCAATTAAATTGACGTTTTTAAAAACGTCGTTTTTTTACATCGCATAAAACGACCGTCTGTACGCGGCATTAGATAATATGTAATTTTTTTTTTTTCAATGAGCAGGACTTTTTCCTGTGGGGCCACATATATGCAAATCTGTTTTTGTGCTGGGAGTGTACCAGCCCTTCTCACTGAGAGCCTTGGGTCCCGTATTAACAATTGGGAACCGTAACTTCCAGTTCCGGGTCACGGGATCACTGTGATAGCCTCTGATTGGCTACTGTGCAGCCCACCCTGTGTGTTCTTTCTCTCTTAATAAAGCAGAGAGAAAGAAATAAACAAACAACAAAAAAATTGTAATAATAGAGAAACAAATTGCTGGTTCAATGTTTGATCTAGGTCAGTGCTAGGGTTAGTGTTTGGGTCAAGGTCAATATATTTCGGGCAGGATTTATTTTTCTTTTAAAAATCATTTGTTAAACTAATATCGGCGTTGTATCTCCAAGGCCGGCCGGTCGTATCTTTGCGACTGATTCAGAGAATATCCCTAAGATCCGACAGGTGTGACTGTGTTACACCGTTGGATCTTAGGCTGCAATTCCAGGCCGGCCGCTAGGTGGCACTTCCATATCTTTTCCGCGTTGAATATGCAAATGAGGAGTTACGCCTTTTTTTTTACGTCGTTTGCGTTCTGCTTTTTCCGGCGTAAAGTTACCCCTGCTATATGAGGGGTAAGTGCGGCGTATCCTATGTTAAGTGTGGCCGTCGTTCCCGCACCGAGTTTTGAAATTTTTACGTTGTTTGCGTAAGTCGTTCGCGAATACGGCCGGACATAATTTACATTAACGTCGAAACCAATGACGTCCTTGCGATGCATACTGGGAAATTTTGCGGACTGCGCATGCGCAGTTCGTTCGGTGCGGGGACTCGCCTGATTTAAATATTACACGCCCCCTACCCGCCGAATTTGAATTTGGCCAGGGGATTTCAGTGTGTTTCAAATAAAAATAAAGAAAAATGTGCACTATTGTTTCTGGTCAGCTATCATACAAATATGTGGTATCACTGCAATTGTCGGGAGCAGGATAATTTTATTTTGGGTTGTTCTTTGGTGGTAGATTATGGTAGTAGCAAGAAATATACAGCTAAGTTTAAAAAAAATTAAAACATTTTTTTCTCTATTTTGGGCTAGTTTTTCTTTGATAATGAAAAAAAATCAGGAGCTATCCATTACCATTTACTACCAAATGAAAGCCCAATTTGTCATGAAACACAAAGATAAGTAGTTGTGGTGATATACACGGTTTTACTAACAAATGTCAAATTTGCAAAATTTAGTTCAGGTATTTTTTTTTATCATTAGGCACAAAGGGGTTGAAGTGTATCTAAACTGAAGAACAAAAACCTTTCAGTTTACCAGTCCTTATACAGTATGTGATGTTTTTTTCAGATGTTTTTTCATTTTTTTTTTATTTAATTTGGTGATCCAGTGGCACACTTTCTGTCCGAGAGGGATGCGACTCACCATACTGTGTCTATATAGGAGCAGCATTTTTATTCTGGGATGGAACTTTAGAACAAGAGGAGTCCCACCGCCAGAAGATAAGAGCATAGCTGGGAGGATTCCTCCATCAAACTCGCTTTTTCGATCAGCCCGCTCACTGGCCATCTATGGCCAGCCTTGGGGACACCTTTTTGAGAAATGTCCCTTCCATAGTGTCTGGTTCTGTGATTACCCACCCTGTAGTCTATAAGGGATTTCCTACACATCTTGTGACTTTATCGAAAACATGACATTTTAAATTGAAGGTGAGCTTCCCTCAGGAACTGGAACACAACGATCTTCTTACCAAAGACTATGAGAGATTTAAAAACAGTGTTGTGGTTTAATATTTCAGGATCTAGACAGCCCTGAAATATTAGTTCTGGGTGGACTAATTGTTCAGTGCATACATTGAAAAACTCACAAATAAGCTCTATTAGCAAATCTAGTGACATTACCTTGGAAAAGTTGTTCCAGCTAAACATACTACCTAGTTATGGGATGATGCACGTCTGTAACTTCTGCTTTCAATCTGGAAAGTTGTAGAGACAATAGATTTTGCTTATCAGTTTAGAAATTGGATGTCAATTTA
Organism: Rana temporaria; assembly: GCF_905171775.1. Taxonomy (NCBI): domain Eukaryota; kingdom Metazoa; phylum Chordata; class Amphibia; order Anura; family Ranidae; genus Rana; species Rana temporaria. The sequence continues at coordinate 614,924,347 of NC_053489.1, forward strand.
TAGCATTGATTTAGTTTTCCTGTATTTATTTTTATTTCGTTTTTTTTTCCTTCAAGTGTCCTTTCCATGGTAAGATAATTCCACGAGATGAAATTGGAGTGCCAATCAATCCTGAGGATCGTGAGCGAGAAGTCAAGGAAAAATTTGAGCAGCAAGCCAAGGAACAAGGTATTGGTTTATACATGATCATTTCTTGATGCATGAATCTTAAAGTCCAGTTCAAGTCACAGAAATAGATGATATGCAGTCAGATAGACATTGCACTGACCATCGGCAATTCCTGTTACAGAATTTGTGTATGATGTCTTAAATTTGACTGCTCAGTCCACGGGGGTTCACCCTATAAAATAAATTTTTTTTTTTTTTTCTTCTAGCCTAAAATTCAGCATTGTAGCGCGAGCTACAGTATGCCGGTCTTAATTTTTTTATCGCCGTACTCACAGTGTAATCGTACATAGTAGATTCCGACTGCCCACGGGGAATGGGCGTTCCAATCCAGACGGAAGGTGATTGACGGCCGGCTCCGGCGCGTCACGCTTCTCCGGAAATAGCCGAAATAGGCTTGGCTCTTCACGGCGCCTGCGCATAGTCTGTGCGCAGGCGCCGTGAAGAGCCGAGACCTACTCCGGCTGTCTTCGGGGAGCGTGACATGCCAGAGCCGGCCGTCAATCACCCTCCCTCTTGAAAGGAACGCCCATTCCCCGCGGGCAGTCAGAATCTACTATGTACGATTACACTGTGAGTACGGCGATAAAAAAATGAAGACCGGCATACTGTAGCTCGCGCTACAATGCCGAATTGTATGCTAAAATGTTGTTCTGCAGGGTGAACCACCGCTTTAAGCCAGTCATAGATGGTTTTGCATCTCGGCTGGTTCAGCAGGGACTGGCTAAGATTCAAACCATCTATGGGGCTGGCTGATTGTACCCAAGTCAATCCATCAATCGACTTGGGTACAACCAGCATTTGGATTTCTCTTTCGTTCATAGACGGACACAGCCTTCATTGACCTTAGGGTTATGCTTCTTCCTACCAGGAGATTTAGGCAGAATTCTACAGCACTTAAGGTGTTAAAACCTTTCCTTAATGCCGCTCCTCCCAGGGAGCGTGGCTCCCCCAGGCATAACCCACACCCTGCTCTAGCAGCCTCAGTTTGTTTTCTGCCTAACGACAGGAGAGTCAGGCTCTCTCTGGAGTCCTGGACTCTTGCGATTTTTCTCGCTTTTTATTATCTTGTTCCTGCATTTTTGAATCCTGCGATTCTTCTATCAACAGCCGACTGGGTGACAGGCTGGGTCCTCGACCCTTGTAGTCCCCCCATGTTCGGCCTTCGAGCGTGTGCCGGCCCTCAGCTCAGCTTTGGGACGTCCACGACAGGCCCCGTTGCTCCAGGGGCGGCCGGGGAACTTCGGTTCTAGGGCACACATATGACCGGTCTTTTATGGCCTTGTCACAGTGTGTCTGGCCGACAGCCATGCCGTTCACGGACGTTGGTTCTGTCTGGGATACCTCCAGCCGGGTAGTCGCAGGACATGTAAGTAGTGGCCCCTTACTCAGGTAAGTGGTCTGGCTGGAATGTTTCCCTTGGGAGTTCGACTGAGGGTTTTTTCCCTGCTTTCCTCTCTTCCTTATTCCTCTCCCTCCTTCCCTTTTTGGGTGACGGCTGTGAGGGTTTTTTTTTTTCTGGGGCTCATGTCACTGGGCCGGGTGTAGCAGGGGCTGTGTGTGTGTCACTGCAGGGGGCTGTGGTGTTCACTTCTGGGCCTTTGCAGTGTGCTGTGAGGTGTTTCTGTTGACAGTTGCTGAAAAAAAAAAAAAGTCACTGTCTTTTTAAATCTGCGTCATTGGCGGCCATTTTGCCAGAGCCTAGCCTTATATAGCCCGGTGGCCATTTTCTTGTAGTCCTATGCTGTTTTTTCAGCATTCGGCGACCATCTTCATATTTTTGTCTGCCTCGTGTGGCGGCTGTTGGCGCTGCAATCACCTCCGATGTGTCTCAGAAAGCAGACACAGCGCTGCACGGCTCTCAGCACACCCTGTCCTTCTCGGACCACGCTGCAACGGGTGGAGGGGTGAGTACCAGAGGCCCCCATGTTCTCCTTTAGCTGCAGGGAGGTGACCAGTGAAGATTTTTTTGTCCTGCCTTGCAGGGGGGGTGTCTCAGCGCTGGCACTGTGGAACCTGAGCCAGGTCTCCCTCTCCACTAGGCCTGAGTTAACCCTTAGCGTCCCTTCCCCTGCCACATCTGTTTATGTGGCTATCCTGGGTTTTCTTGCCAGGTTTGAAGCAGCTAGTGCCCGGATGGGGGGTAAAAAAGTGCCCCCCCCCTGAGCCTGCTTCTGGGGATGTCTCTGACATGGAATTTGGTTCTGGTTTGTCAGAGGCTGCGGACTTGACCCACATGGATAGTGAGGATGTCTGCTGCAGTGTCAGCAAAAAATTGTTGGAGCTCTTGTTTTTTTCTGTGGTGCGTGAGACTCTAAAAATTGAGGATGTGGCGGAGACACCACCGTGTCAGTACCTTTTTTGTTCCGCAGACCGCCACGCACTGCTGAAGGATTCCTTGTGTTCCTTTTTGGACAATATGTTATACAAGGAATGGGATGCACCGCAAAAAGTTTGTCGAAAAACTTTGCAATCCGTTACCCCCTTTTTAAAAAATAAATAAAAAGTAGGTCTCTCCTCCGCCAGTGGACCCCCTATGTCCAGACTGTGCAGGGCCACCACGTTGCCTGTGGAAGGGGCTCCTGCATTTCAGTATCCCGCTGATAGGAGAGTGGAGGCCGTGGCCCGCTCCCTATTCACGGTGGTGGGTTCGGCGGTGAGGCCGGCTCTGGCCGGGCAGGCCCCGACTGTCAGGGCAAAGCTCCTGCTGCAGGAGCTGGAAGAAGGGGACGCTTCCGAGTCCTCTTGGGACCTGGCTGAGCGATAGTTCAGGGTCAGAGTTTTCTCTGCGAGGCGGCCATGGATACGTTCCGGGGCTTCCGTCTATGCAGGGTTCTGCGCCGCCTTGTGTGGCTGAAGAGCTGGTCTGCGGACTAGTCCTCTAAGGAGGCCTTGGTGATGGCCTTTGTGGGTGAACGGTCCTTTTTGGGACTTCCCTGGGTGGCATCATTGTGGATGCCACGGGTGGTAAGCGCATGCTGTTCCCACAGTCTGGGAAGGGCTTGGGACCTTGCCCTACGCAAGGACCCTCCTTGACTACCTCTGAGCGTTTTTTTATTTATTTTTTTCTTCGCCTGCCCTGTGCGGTGGGGGTAGGTCTACATGGTGCTTAAATCCCCGCCGCGGGGTAACAGCGCACCTGGTGCCGAATGCCTAACAAGTCTGCGGACATACCTGCTTCCGCCTGTGGGTCTGCTCCCGCCCGTGTCTCGGGTGGGAGACTGGATTTGCACATTCGTGGCTCGGTGGAGGTCTCTCCTCTCCAACCGTTGGGGAAGTGGTTTCCTTGGGGTACAAGATTGAGTTTCTCTCTTGTCTGCCAAAATGTTTTTTTTTTCCCTCCGGCCTCCCCCGGTTCGCCGGTTGGCTCTGTCAGGAGCTGTCCAGGATCTTCTGGTCAGGGGAGTGATTGTGCCAGTTCCCTCGTTGGAACGGTCTCAGGGGTTTTACTCCATTCTGTTTGTGTCACCACGGAGGATGGGACCCGGTCGTTCCTGGGCCTCAAGTCCCTCGTTTGTTTTGTCAAGGTGCAAACTTTCAGGTGGTGTCAATTCGCTTGGTAATGGCGGCACTACATTCTGGCATCCTTGTATGTCATAAATGTGTACCTTTTCTTTTGTTGTGCTGTTTTTTGCTGTGGCATGCGTTTTGTGATTTTTAATTAAAGAAGGAGTTTTTTTGGAGTGCGGCTATCCCAGCTTCTTTTCTTTCATCCCAACCTGCATTTTGATTGCACTGCCTGCACCCTAGACTTGGATCACAGGAAATAGATCACCTGGTTTTCTTTGAGCGGTTACCCACTTTCTCAACGTGTACCTACATGTTCGCGTATCCTCAAAGCACCAGAGATTCTGTGCTTTGCTGTCAGGGGGGACCATTTTTAATTGGTGTCCTTCCCATTCGGTGGGTTTTCGCCAAGGTGATCGTCCCGATACTGGCCCGGCTGTGGCAGCGGGGGTTTGTTATCATGGGATGTCGGGACGACATTCTCTTACGAGCTTCTTCGAGCTCTTCATTGGTGGAGCCGTGTCTATCACGTGTCAGGCTCTCCGAATGTTCGGCTGGTTTCTGGATTGTCCTGAAATCAGGGTTGATTACGTCTCGGGGACTGGAATACCTGCGACTAGTCCTGGATTCTGGAGTGTTTTTCTCCTAACGGGAAAAAATTCAGACTCTATCTGCTGTGCAGCAGTTGCCGACCCAGAATCGGTCATCTCTGCGGTTCTGCTGGAATGTTCTGGGTCTGTTGGTGGCCTCTTTCGAGGTGGTTCCGTATGTCCAATTCCACGCCATAGTACTTTGGAGGGAATTGCTGTCACGATGGGACTGGCTTCCGTCATCTCTGGATTACCAGATTCATTTGTGTCCTCTGATCATGTCTAACCTGGTGTGGTGGCTGGCGTTTCCGGTGCTTCGGGCCGGGAAGTCGTTTTTTTTCTGCCGGCCACTGGACAGTGGTCACGACGGATGCCAGCCTCTCCGGTTGGGGAGGGGCGCTTGGGACACCCAGTCAGCCCAGGGGCACTGGACTCAGGTGGAGTCCTGCCTACTGATCAACGTTCTGGAGCTCCGAGCATTCAAGATTTGCCTTGCCAGGTTGTTCCTGGATCTACGGGGCCGACTGGTCAGGATCCTGTCGGCCGTATACATTCCGAGGGTTCAGAATTGGCAAGCCGACTTCCTAAGTCGCACGACTCTGGATCCGGGGGAGTGGTCTCTCCACCCGGAGGTGTTTCAGAACCTGTGCCTAAAATGGGGCACTCCAGACGTGGACCTTCTGGCGTCCCGTCTCAATCGGAAGGTGCCACGGTTCGTGGCCAGGTCAAAAGACCCGTGGGCGGACGCGTTGGTGGCTTCCTGGGGTCATTATCACCTGATTTACGCCTTCCCTCCTCTAAGGCTCCTCCCTCGCCTGCTGCGCAGGGTGGATGCCGAAGAGATTCCAACAATCCTGGTCGCCCCAGACTGGCCACGTCGCTGTTGGTACGCAGACCTTGTACGTCTGGTGGCAGATGTCCCCTGGCGTCTACCCCTGAGGGAAGATCCCCTGTCTCAGGGTCCGATCTTCCATCCTGCTTTACGGTCACTGGCTTTAACGGCGTGGCTGTTGTGAGCCAGGTGCTGAAGGACCGGGGGCCTGTCGGGCCCGGTGATCTCTACCATGCTGCGTGCACGGAAGTCCACTTCTCGGAAAATTTACCATCGTACATGGAAAGCATACATCTCTATGTGTGAGGAGATGAAGTGGCACCCCCGTACTTACGTGGTGTCCCGTATCCTGCTGTTCCTGCAGCGGGGAGTGGACCAGGCTCTTGCCTTGAGCACGATCAAGAGTCAGATTTCTGCTCTGGCTGTTTACTTTCAGCGTCCCTTGGCGGCGCACTCCTTGATTCGCACGTTTGTGCAGGGGGTCCGCCATGTGGCCCCTCCGGTGCGCCCTCCACTGCCTTCATGGGACTTGAATTTGGTCCTCTCGGCGCTTCAGCATGCCCCCTTTGAGAACATTCGGGAGATCCCTTTGCTGACTCTGTCGCAGAAGGTGGTCTTTCTGGTAGCGATTACCTCTATCAGACGGGTGTCTGAACTGGCGGCCTTGTCTTGCAAGGCCCCCCACTTGGTCATCCATCAGGATAAGGCGGTGCTGCGCCCGCAGCCCGCTCCTCCAAACATACCCAACCAGGTCGATCACCCTGGATGTAAACATCCGAAAGTTGAGCCAATCTAGCAGCCTTGTAATGCCACAATAAGTTCGGAAGGCCAAAACCACCCTGTTCAGGTAGATTAAAAAGAGAGCGTGAAGAGATTCGTGGGTGCTTCTTATTCCAAACAAATTTGGTAAGTTTACTCTGAAAGGTTTTCAAATGGTTTGTCTTTATTGGTATTGGGAGTGAACGGAATAGGTATAAAATCCTAGGTAAAAGAGTCATTTTAATGGAACTTATCCTTCCCATCCAACCTATGTTATGAGAGCTCCACTCATCCAGGTCAGATTCAAGTTTTTTATACATGGGAGGGTAATTGGCTTGATAAAGATCTTCGAATTTCGAGGTCAGATTAATACCTAAATATTTAATGGACGTTGTATTCCAGAAAAAAGTATAATTTTTCCGAATGAGGGAAACCATAGATCCAGAGAGAGACACATTAAGGGCCCTGGATTTAGTAATATTGACTCTAAGGCCTGAAACTTCAGAAAATTCATCCAACAGAGAATATATAGCAGGTAAAGAAGAAATTGGGGAGGTAATGAATAACAAAAGATCATCCGCGAAATAAAGCGCATTTGTGTTCCTTCCGGGCACATTCAACCCCCCTGATATTCGGGTTGTTCCTGATTGCTACTGCTAAAGACTCTATAACGACAGCGAATAACAGGGGAGACAAAGGACATCCCTGACGAGTTCCCCTTTCAATTTTGATAGTCTCTGAATATATTCCCTGCAGTCGGATCTTAGCCTCAGGTGAAGAGTAAAGGCAGTTAAAAGACCTAAAATTCTAGGACCAAATCCCCATCGCCTTAAGACCGAAACATATATGGCCAGGACACCGAATCAAAGGCCTTCTGGAGGTCTATTGACAACAGCATGCCTCCCTGTCTATTGTTTCCAATCCAACCAGATTGTAAAATTGAAATTAAGTCCACCGCCCTCCTGATCTGGTCTGGAGCTTGTCTATTAGGAATAAAACCTACCTGATCATTATTTATATATTGACCTATGAAGGACGAAAGTCTATTAGCCATTATTTTAGTCAAAATTTTTAGGTCATTGTTAATCAAAGATATCGGTCTATAATTCTCAACAGACTGGGATCTTTGTCAGGTTTAGGGATCACTGATATGTATGCCATATTAAGTTCACTGCCTATTGAATTACCTCCCGACAAACCATTAAAAAACCTTGCGAGAAAGGGTGCCAAAAGACTCGAAAACTTCTTGTAATAAGGAGATGAAAAGCCATCAGGGCCGGGGGCCTTATTGTTCTTCAATCCCTTAATAACCTCTATTACCTCCTCGACTAGAATGGGAGCCTCCATTTCTGTACTATGTAATCCGACAGCCTTGGAAGATCCAGACCGTCAAGGAATCAGATACTCTATTAGAACCACAGCTTTCATCGAAATGATAAAGCTTTGAATAAAAATGTTGAAAGGCTTTCATTACCCGTTGAGGGTTTAGAGTAAGAGAACCATCACATTGTTTAATCTTGGGAATGATCCTTGATCTAAATCTGGGTGAAAGTTTATTAGCTAGCATCGGACCAATCCTATCCCTCATTCGATAAAATTGTCCCGGACCATTTAACAGCTTCATCCGCTTTAACTGTAAGCGCTAGGTTTAGAGCAGTTCTAGCTGCGTCTAATTTAGAAGTAGGAAATCCAACAGGGTCTGTTTTATGCTGTAAACTCAAATCAGTAAATTCCTTTCAAGTCTTTCTATCTCCATTTTTTTTATTCTTTTTTGTCTGGCTGCAATCTGAATCAGTTTACCTCTTATCGTCGCCTTATTGGCTGCCCATAAGGTTTCTGGTGAGATCCCGTCTGTATCATTAACATAAAAATAATCTTTTATGGCCTGTTCAACTTCCACAACTATATTGGGGTCATTTAAGAGTGATTGGTTAAAGGTCCAATGAGAAACCTTCTGGTTAGAGCTCATCCTCTTCAATGATCCGACCAAGGGACATCTATAATAGATGAGTTTAGAGCATAAGGGATATGATGAATAGATAGTAATATGTGATCAATACGCGAAAACGATTGATGGGGACTAGAATAGTGTGTATAATCTTTTACTGTCGGGTTCAATTCCCTCCAGATATCCGACAATCCAGATTGGTGAATCAGATGAGCAATTTGTGTGCTGGCCTTAGTAGGCCCGTCGATTTGGCCTTTAATGTCTAGACTTATCCAGTCCAGATCAAAGGCCAAATTGGAGTCACCACCCATAATTATGATCCCCTCCATGAAAGGTTGGAGAGTCTCAAACATACGGTAAAAAAAAGCTTTCTGTCCCCTGTTAGGAGCATAGTAGGAAATAAAAGTATATAACTTTCCATCCAAGGTGCCTTTGATCAAAACAAACCTGCCGTCTGGATCAACATACTCCTTAGACAAATCAAAATTGCAGTGTTTGGAGAACAATAGCTACTCCCTTGGTTTTATTTTCAGCTTTGGATAAATAAAACGTTGGAAAATTTTCATGTAAAACGAGGGGGTGTACCGCTTTGGAAAATGAGTCTCTGTAGAAACGCTACATCTACTTGAATGGACTTATAGAAATTAAATGCTTTTCTCCTTTTGATCGGAGAATTCAGCCCCTGCGCGTTATGAGAAATAACACGAAGGGGAGATGGAGAATTAGCTATACCAGCCATGATTCATGGTAGCGATAAATCTAAGCAATATGCCCTTCTGGAGTTTGGAGGTTCTAGATTCAATATTATATGACAAACAGACAGCGGATGGGTCGCATAACTCAGCAACCATCTATCTCAATATGACCATATCTTGGCAGGTAGGCTAAAAAGGCAAGAAAAACAGAAAAGGTAGAGAAAATCAGAAAAAGAAGAGAAACATAAATTCATTAGGATAAAGCAAAACAAGAGAGAGCCAAAAAAAGGCTCTGAATGAGGGAAAGGTGAAGTCCTCCCTCCCTCATTCGAAAAATAACATTAGAATAGCCCATGGAGAGGGCTATGAAATCACACCCTAGGACGACCAAACGTCAATCTAAGGAGTGAGTTGAGGCCTAGTGACCTACCACTGGCCCACTATCATTGTCTAAAAATAAACATAAGGTAATATAATTAATCATAAAAGGTTCAGCTCAGGTATTCTTCAAACACCAAACAGAATGACAGTACTCGTATTTTTTTGCAATATGAGTGAGAAAAAAAAAAAAAATGTTAAAAATGTTGTTCCCGTCCTCCAAAAACACACATGCATAAATCACATATATGGACGTATAGATATAAATATATACTGAGATACCACTAAGTGTCAAAAAAAAAGGGGGGGGGAAATCAAATCCCATTCCGTAAACCATCGTAGATATATTTGAATAACGACTTTGAAAAAATTCAACTCTCCCTGGATAAGAGATAAGCTAAAAAAAAAAATAAAAAAAAAATCTCATTCAAAAAGAAATATTTTAACCAGTCAGGTAATAGAGCCATCTTTAACCTTCCTGTGTTTGACCTTGGTCCATGTAGAGGAAGTCGGGCTTATAGAGTTTGTCTTTTAGCAGAGCCTGCTGGATCGATGTAGTGTCCATTTCAGGTTCCATAGATTATATTTAGACTCATCAGTAGACGTTCACCTTCCTGAAAGTTATGGACCGCGTAGTGGCTGCCATTATAAGAAAACTTTAGTGCAAAAGGAATGCCCATTTATATCGTATGTCTTTCTTCCGGAGGACCGATAAGGGCTTCATCGATCTCCTTTTTTGTATCGTGTAAGGAGAAATATCAGAAAAAAATTGTATATTGACACCTTGATAGGTCAGTAGATCACAGTGGCGAGAGCTTTTCATTATCTCCTCCTTTGTAGAGTAAAAATGTGGTTTAACCACTATATCTTTTGGCAAGCCATCTTTCCTCAATGGTCCTAGAGACCTATGAGCACGGTCCAGGTCCAGTTTGTGAGCCGAAATAGATGGTATTAAAATTTTAATAATGTCCTGTACTGCAGAATTAACATCAAGAATAGATTCCGGCAGGCCTCTGATCCTAAAATTACCCCTTCTAGATCTATTCTCAAGTTCATCGATCCTAGCCTGCGCTATGTCTAGTTGTTCCTGCATGTGTTGTAAGTGATCGGCATTCTGAGCTGTTCTAGCAATATTAACATCCAAATCATGTTCAATGGTTTCAATTCTTGAACCCAGGCTTTGAAAGTCAGCTCTAATTTCTCTAGTTATCCTCTCAGCATTTTGTGCTAAGCCTCTGTCCAGCATTTCAGATATTCTAGCAAACAGTTCAGACACATTAAAGGTGACATCAAGAGCCTGTTTACTGTCTATGGCCTTACGAGCTGGATCACATGAGGGAACCAACACAGACGTCAGTTGATTAGATTGCACAGGATCCAGTTCCTGAGGTAAAGTGTGGTGCAATACAGGGGACACAGAATCCATATGTGATGGAGATACATTAGCAGCACATTGTGCATATGTTTGAGGTACTGTGGCCATTTTGAGAAGCTCCTTTGTCACAGCAGCTGGCTTATTATTTCCTTTGCCCTTTTTTTTTTTTATTCTTATAGGATTTAACAGGCATGTGCCAATAACTCCTACAGAATGTCAATATGGTGATGTTCAGTTCCTATATACATCAGGCTATTATCTTCACATCATGAAAGTTTTTATGATATCATCCTATGACAGTGGTCAGTGATGAGGTACACCTCCTTCTACTAATCCTCCATCTCAGCAGCGCCTATGAACGCATCACCAATTCAGAAATGCAATTTTTGGGGTATTGTAACAAAGTATGAGGTGAAAAACCATCATTGTCAGAGGGCCTTAGGAGAATTATAGTAGCTGACTCTCACTGTAGCCTGAGTGTACACGGATTAATAATATGGTTGCTACAGGTTTTATAATCCAGAGTACAGTTTCCTGTCAGTACATTGAGAGTGGTAGTCAGGGATGGGGTCCTATGTCATCCACCAAGGTTGTATTAACAACAGCCATAGAAAAACATTTCTGACCCTGAATGTCCCTCAGCTGAGGTACCACAGTTCATAAAACGATGCCCCGCAGGCCTCAAAAATGGCGCATACCGGATTGCATTAAGAGGAGCTAAGGCTGCCTACAATCCTCGGGCGTATGCCCGCACCGGCCTCCCCACTTAGAGCGCTGTCCCCTGGATGGATGAAGGACTAGACTCTGAGCAAAAGATACCTCAATCCGCACCCGATTCTGGCGGTGATCGATGCTTCCTAGGCCTCAAAATGGCGCCGGAGGGACTCTAACAAAAGTGGCAAGTTCTGCCCTCGATCCTCGAGCCGATGCCCGTACTGGATTCCCGTACTAGAGCGGTGTATCCTGGCATGACAGAGGAGTGAACGCCGCTTAATCGGCTCCGCGATCCGTACTCGAGTCCGGGGATGTCCGAGAATCCGTAGGCCTCAAAATGGCGATGACGCCACAGAATGTAGAGGAGGCCCCGGTTCACAGCAACGGATGAATTCGCACCAAAACACCACAATAAAGGTATTTTGTCGATCAGGTATATTCCCTGATACAGGATGGGGTGTTTTAGGAATCAAATCGGTAATACCGGCTACCGATGGCTCCAGATTGTAAACGGCTAGACGGAGCTAGTCCATAAAGCGTCCATCGCCATCCTCGTCCGGCCACGCCCCCTCTTTTTGCAATTTCTTTATGTCACCACATGTTTATATGTGAACCATGCTCTTACTTATAAGTGTTCCTTTTTTACAAATGTGCACACTACCTATAGTAAGGGGGTCACTCACCAGAGAACTTTGGGCCACAAGGTCCCTCACACCTTATATGGAATTCCTTTATATTGACATGAGCTCAGCATCCATCCATTTTCACCTGCAAGGATACCCAGATAACTTTTGCCCACCAGGACCCTCACAGATTTTACAAATTTCCATCATATTGACTCAGCAAGCATCCAGTTTTCCCAGCAGGACAAACACACACAATGTTCCAGTTGCTGACTCTATGGGGAAACCCACTGTCCACTGCCCCAGAGCCTATCTGATGCAGCCATCATAAAACCACATGGAGTGGGTGAATGGGGTAGGAGAGACGCAGACAGCGCTATCCGAAACTCAGTGGGGATATGGAGCCTCCAGTCAAAACAATGCCAAGTCAGTGTAAAGGCTAAACAGTTTATTGATAAACTTGTGACGTACATACGATACCAGGCTGGTATGGAAGGGTGAAGATGCGTTAATGTCCACTGAGTCTGGCAGGTAGAAGAAAGAAGATCCTCCGCCATTTCCCTACAGCACACCAATGGTGTGAATGCTGGGAGCCAAGCCAGAGACCACCAGCGTTACCGTGTGATGTCACTGCAAAGTCAGGGCGGAAGGACCGGAAACAATGGACCTGCCAATCAAACCAACATGGAACTCAGGAGAAGCCTGTTGCCGTGATGATGCATTTCATGTGCATTTTGTCAAGTCCTTGACAAAGGACCCAGTGGACATTAACCCATCTTTCACCCTTCCATACCATAGAAGAGAAAAAGACAAGCAACAGGCGCCTCTTGCTTGTCTTTTTCTCTTCCATCTTTGGAGTGGCTTCAACTCCCTTCACAAGGCTGCCCTATCAACAAAGACTATACACTCACACAGAGCTGATCCAGCTCAAAGGACTATCAAATGAGCTATACATTGCATATCATTATACTGTAACCTGCGCCACTACCCATTGCATTACCCTTCCATACCAGCCTGGTATCGTATGTACTTTACAAGCTTATCAAAAAACTGTTTAGCCTTAATCCGGGCTTAGCATTGTTTTGACTGGAGGCTCCATACCCCCATTGAGTTTCGGATAGCGCTGTCTGCATATTTATTTAAAACGTAGCCCATAAAAACATAAGCCAGTAAACTGACATTTACTGTACATGTGCAGTGTAGTGGCACCCACTGTAAATCGCCTGGTTTGTTAAAATCATCTCTGCTCATATCTATGATCCGGCATGCATTCCACCTGCATATCACCACTACAAGGTCATTGCAAGAGAGTTCAAACAATCTTCTTTCACGTTGTCATTACGGGATATTGTTTGTAGAATTTGGAGGAAAAGGCTGAACATAACATTTTGAGGAAAAGGCTGTAACATAACAAAGTATGGAAAAAGTGAAGCGATGTGAATACTTTCCGGATGCACTGTAAATCTAAAGAAAATTGTATAATGTGTGGCTAGTGGGATCAAATTGATGTTCATTGTTTAGAATTAGAAGCAGCAGGCTGCAAAATGTTTCCTGAACAATCTAATTTATAACAGCGTATGTGGTTTTCGTTTGGGAAATTATATTTGCACCAAAGTCAATGTCAAAAGCGAAATTTAATTAAGTACCGTACTTTTGAACGACATTCATCAAGTCATCCAGCTAAATGTTTGTATGAATATTTATACAAAATGTAATTCAAAAATCTATTTAGTGTATGGTCAGCTTAAACCAATACAAAAAAAAGACAAAGGTGACCCTTTTAGTTCCTATTTTTATTTTTGGTTTCCTTTTGTTTGTTTTTTTCTCTCTGCTTTCCTATTCATTATTCAAATGCTACTGTTTGGAATTGATGTTTCGGTATGAGCAGGAGCCCTTGTGCGTGGAGAACAAAATGGCTTACAGAGTTGCATCTGTAGGTGACCCAGCAAAATGAATACGTGATATTGTAGTACTTGATAGCTTCCCCTAAAAGGGAACTTGTTTCACTTTGGACTCAACGACCTGTATAGAACTTGGCAGGTGCATTTTCTTGGGCCATAGGTCCATGAAGTACAAAAAACACTTGCTTAAATAAATTAAAATGATAAAGTAGACCACCAAACCTAATGATGCCCCACAGCCATTAAACTTTGGCCTGTGTGTTTTCATCACTTAATGTGCAGTGAAGTATAGATATGAGTCTTTAGATCATTAAGTGTTGCTGACATACAGTAGCTGCACTGAAGATCTTACTGAGCTGATTACCCTTGAAGGAACGGTCTGCAAAATTGTTAAAACTACTTTTTCATGACTGGGCAGAATGTACCGGTGACTGGCAGCAGTGTTGTGTAAGTGTGTATTTCATACAGGTTTTTAAGGACTAAATTTGAATTGACTTTAGCTATGAAATATGACAAATATACTTAACAATCAATTTATAATTACAGGAGGGACTATTTCTTGCTCAACGTAACCCAAAAGTTAGCTTGCCCCTTGGTTGAAAATAGGTAATTGTGCCTCTACTCGGTCTCACTGCTTCTCCTCACTTTAGCTCAATAACAATAACTTGGTGCTTTCTTCATTAGAACAATTAATATTTCTCCTTCACAATATACATACATAATTGTAACGGACACACATTTGCTAATGTACATCATTCCAAGCGTCTCAGCTACAGATCTATTAAAATTTTAATACTACTGCTGGCAGCTAGAATTGTATATGAATCACAACTTTGATGATGTGTTGTAATCACCATGAATCTTACCCACCAAGGCCTAAAATATAATCTTTAATGCAAATCTTGGCTTCCTGGCGGGATCAGGCAGGTGGGTTGGGACTAGGATCCCGAACACACCCGAGCCCATCTCTACTCAGGTGGTATTTGAACAGGCTGGAGCTCATCTCTACTCGGTAACAGTAATGCTGCATAGAACAGAACTCATAACTGCAGTGAAGACCACCCGCAGCTGATGCAGGAGAAACATATGAGAGACCCCCCTTTTAATGTGACTGGCTAGAAGACGCCTTGATTTATAATATTATAATATATGAAGCTGGTGTAAAAAGTACAGCACTACTGAAACCCACATAAGATATATTTAACCCTTAATTTGTATTTCTGAAATGTTTCTGGCAGTTTAGAGACTGGTGGTAGAGACCTAAACTAAAGTTGGGCTATAACGGCATTGATATAACAATGATGAAGCATTCATAACTATATCTGCTTTTTATGGTTGGTTCTCTTTAACCCTGTAACCCAAATAACATGGACCGCACCATAAACTGATATTATATGCTCCTTTCACCCATTTTACTTCACAAAAAGGAAGGTAATGGAAGGCATATTGCTCTCTGTTCCTTTCCAGCTGCACGCTGACCCCTGCGGCCTTAGAAATGATTGCTCTGACCTGTTAATCTGCCGTGATCCTCCTTTCCAGCGGCTCATCCACTAAGCAAATGAAGTGTTTTTTTCTTGTGCGAATGGCAGTCAGTGTCTGTACTTGCAGCTTTTACTGACTTGTTAACAGCCCAGGATGAGACAATCCGGCAGAGGCAGTCCCCTAGCCAGTCACTTGTGAAATAACGTCTCGTCACTAACTACAGTATTATTCCCACCCACCTCACCAATGGTGTCATTTTCCTCTTCCCTGTCACTAAACTCCGTAACAATACAAGAAGCGGTTTAGGGCCCCATCAGTGCTCAAAAAAAAGCCTCTCTTCCCTGGCATTTCATTGATTTTTCTCAAAAGCTTTTAAATTGCTCCTTCATTTGACTCAAACAGTCATTTTATCTGTCATGAATGGCAGTATTTCTTGCCTTGTGTTTAAACAATTGCTTCGTCCCCTCAGTTACTAAACTGTGACGCCCTGTTATTGCAGCGAGGTAAACACTTTACACGGTGTGCCTTAATCCCAGATATCTCGTCCCCGACTTTCAATTGTTCCACTGCTCGTCTTGGAAGCTGAGAATTTCGCTCAGACATGTATTGTTAGGACTGGTGGGGGTGAATACATTGCTCCACGGTCTGTATTTTCATCTACAATAAATGGAAACTTTGAAGGATAACTTTTGTGGTTGTCCCTCAATTCGAATTTTATACAATGATTTGCAGCCAGGCTCAGTAGGTTTTAGTGGTTAGCTATCTTAGTTTGCAGCTTTTGGGTTTGAGTGCCATCTGAGACTCTTATATGCATGGAGTTTGTTCATACTGCCTATGTTTGCATGGGTTTACTCAAAGTGCCTCAGTATGCTCTAACAATCCAAAAATGTAAGAAAATTAGGGATGTGCCAATACCAGTTTAAGACTGAGTAGGAATACTGATACTTTTTCTCAAGTATACCAACTACCGATACCTATTTCTATGAAGCTGGTTCACATATGTGAGGACCAGCTGCAGTTCGATTTTTAAAGAGTCAGGTTCGATTTTCAGTCTGGTTCAAGTGCGATTTCCAGTGTCATACATTTAAAAAAAATTCACACCTGAATCACTGAACGAAATCGCACTGCACTCTTTTTACGAATCGCACTGAAACCAGCCCCGCACATATGTGAAGTTATCGGTTTTAGTATCAGAGCATTACACAAGTACAAGTACTTGTGCAAATCCTTAGAATAAGTACTGATATTGGCGCAACGCTAATGCAAATATCAAAATGCCTTAATGGATGTTCCTAGGAGCGATGTATATTCCTAGGCAGACTTCATTGGCATGCATACTGAGTACTAGGTAGTGCCAGCACACTAAGCCTCCATAAAAGAACGAACTGAATGACAATTTATGAACGGGGTGGGCAAGGGACAATAATGCTGGGGCAGAAAGGGCTAGATCAGCCATTTTTATCGGGTTCCCTCCAGAGGTTTCCAAGGGTTGTAGCCGAGTGACCTACCATTTGATGGTCCTTGCATAGTTCCAGAGCTAATGCCACTTGCCAAAGCCAACAGTATGGCACCATCTTTTAGCTGTCTGTAAGGGTGGCATTCAGACCACCACTGTAATGCCACGTACACACGATCGGTTCGTCTGATGAAAACGATCCGATGGACCGTTTTCATCTGACGAACCGATCGTGTGTGTTGCCCCTCGTTTTTTTCCCATCGGTGAAAAAACGTAGAACCTGTTTTAAAATTATACGATGGTTAAAAAAACGATAGAAATAAACGATCATCTGTGGGCAAGTCCATGGGTTAAAAATCCACGCATGCTCAGAATCAAGTCGACACTTGCTCGGAAGCATTGAACTTAATTTTTCTCAGCACGTCGTAGTGTTTTACGTCACTGCGTTTTCACACCAACGGATTTTTAACTGATGGTGTGTAGGCAAGACTGTTGAAAGTCAGCTTCATCGGATATCTGATGAAAAAATCCATCGGCCCGTTTTCATCAGATGAACCGATCGTGTGTACGTGGCATTAGGGTTGCAGTCTTCCTACTGGCCACCAGTTAAAGCTAGCCATAGATGGTGTGGTTTTTCTTTCCTGCAACCACAGGTGAATCCCTCCCACATAGCTATTGCGTTCTTCTGGCAGTGGGGCACCAGGAGTCATCCCTGACGGGAGAGCACAGTGATAATTGCTAGCGGCTATAGACGCTGGCAATAATTGCATTAATAGTTTAACATGTTGGTTGGATTCCAGTCGATCGATGGACCGGTCGCCTTGGGTACAATCAGCCTGCCCATATATGGTTTGAATCTTGGCCGATCCCTGCTGAACTTCCCGAGATTTAAACCGTCTATGGTTGGCTTAAGGGGCATTTTTCCCATTGGACCACAATGAATTGGTTTAAGCAGGAGTTTCCCAGTTGCCCAATTGCATAAACCCAGTATTACTATACAACTATAACCCTTTCTGTGAAAACAAAGCTTGTTATAGCCCATACCAGGTACAGTGCTTGGAAGGCTGATAGTACATGTGTACACTCCTCTATGTTAAGCACAGGGCTTTTTTTCAGGGGGAACTTGGGGGAACTCAGTTCCACCACCTTTGGCTCAGACCCTTTGGTGCCTGCTCACCACAATCACTTGTAAACACAGAAGTCTGGTTTCTGTGTTTACAAGTGACAGCTCTGCACTCTGTGTGTAACCCCCTGAACTCTGCATTCTGTATGTAATGCAATCCTGGTATTTAATGCCCCTTTAAGACCCTTCTACTGTTTGTGAAATCCGAACAGGGTCGTGGTTGAGTTCCTGCACCTATTTTCTGAGAAAAAAAGCTCTGGTTAAGCATGTCCTAACTTGGCAGCCTGGTTCACCCCTGGGTATCATTCAGAGCATGCTGAACTGTGGCTGTGGAAAAAAAACTCCCAACACCATGATTAAATAACCTTCCTAGAATTTACCTCACCATTGCTATAACATTGACCAGGAAGTAGTATTATGACCTTTCCCTTGAGCATAGGTATTTCCTAGCACTTGCAGCACCATATTCCTTATCCACTACTTTGTCCCTCCCTTGCATTATAACGAATATATGCACGCTCCTGTAACCCACACAGTATGTTGATTATATAACCAGTTGTGGTGGGATTTTGACGCAGTGGTTTCTACAGCAAAGGTAAGTACTTCCTGCCTTGTGCTACTTTTTAAAGATTTAAATATAGGAGGGTGGGCAGGGTAACAGAGGTGAAGGTACTACATGACTGACCCAAAGTTGATGACATTTCGGATTAGTTTATGCATCTTTGACAATGGTAGGGTCAATGAGAATCCGTTTTCTGAGAATGTAGTGTACAGGACGCCAGGGTTGGGTCCTGGACGGGTGCTATATAGCACCACTATTTGGGCTATGGTCCCTTTAAATAGCTGTGAGAATGTTCAGGGGGTCACCCAAAGTGGGTGAAGGATTCCAGGCGTGAGAGTTAATCCAGAGAGGACTGGCTCGCAGCCCTCTCTGTCTTGGTAGAATCATTTGGGGCCTGGAATTCTGGAGGCTCTAAAGCGCTATTTGGGTGGGAAAGAGCCTCCACTCCTAAACACTGGGAGCCAGCACACAGGGAGTTAACACTTCCAGAGAACCACCCATAAAACAGGAAGTGGTGCTGGAGGTGTGTGAAGGAGTATGGAGATTGCAGCTGTGAAGATAAGCTGGGAGTTTGCTAGCTGCTGTTAGGAATTCAGTGAGGACTTTTGAAGTTCGGGGGGCGAAGACCCATCTACAACTAAACCGTATGTGTTTTGCCTTGACTCATTTTGTGCTGAAGAAAAGCAGACTTTTTATTTGATGCCGGAGCTAAGTGGACTTTTCTGTTATAGTTTTTCCTTGTGTGCTGAGCAAAGCCTTATTTTTGGTTTGGCTGTGAATAAAAGCCTGTTTTTGTTCCCTCCTAAACGGTTTATGCACTTAATCCCGCCGAGCTATAGCCCCCAAACTTTACAGTAGTTTGAGCTTTTTTTTTTTTCTTAAGTGTATTTTGTGCGTGTACTCGAGAGAGGAGCCGGACTGCAGGAGTTGGGAGTAGGCAGGCCTCCCCCAGAGGCAATCTGCCACCTTTCTCCATGCCCCGGGTGGCAATGGCAGGTGTGTGAGGGGGTCCTCCCACACAGCCCGCCCTACCTGCTCCGCTTTGAAGCCCAACGGGGCAGAGGGACTCCCTATAAGGGAGTGAGAGGATTAGCCCGCTCAACCAGCCCCGTTAGTCCTTCGCCTCTCTTTTTAGAGACCGCGTGGTCAAAGTGCATGATGTTAACCCAATTTCGAGTGCGTGTAAGTGTGGTGGTTTTTGTGGGAGGGGGGTGGGCATACTAAGCGCAGGTTTACCTCGCATAGCACACCCACCGGGAGCCGGGCTGAGACCACCAAACTCAATTCACATGTAGCCGAGACCGGGATACGAACCCCTAGCTGCAGAGGTGAATGGCTTGTCAGCGCAGTGCCAATCGCGTTGAGCCACCGCAGCTCCACGTAGTTTGAGCTTTTAATATCGGCAGCTTAAATTTTTTTTTTCTGTGTTTTGTTGTAGATTGGAGAGACCCCGAACTGATGAGGGAGATCGAGCAAGCCACAGGGGAAGATCTGGCTCGTCCATGTATGTGGAAACACCTGGAAAGAAGACGAAGAGGAAGGGAAAGAAGAAAAAGTATCCGAATCTGACAGATCTGAAGCAGAAAGCAAATACCACTCGCTCCCGTCTAGAAAAGAAAGTTTTTAGCCCGTAAGATGCTAACCAGCTTTTTATTTTTATTTTTTCTTTACAAAGTCTGTGTGACCTATCTTATGTTTGCAAGAATTTATTCTTATGTTATTATATCTTATTTTTGCAAGAGATTTATTTGCATATATAGTTTCCATGTCTGTTGCAGGACATCTCCCAGTATTTATGGTAATAAAACTGGTGTATAGTGAATGCTTATTGTGGTCGTATGTGACCTGCACTGCAGCAACTGTCCAAAGCAGGCAAAGCATAAGAAAAAAGCCTAAGCATTAGTATGTCCGCTGGCTCCCTACAGTTGGTCATTTCCCCAATTTCTGAATTCCTTGTTTTGTTCAGTGTTTTGTGTGGAAATTGCCATCATCTTAGTTGAGGAGTAGGGCTTTGCTTCCCCATCTCACAATATTCCCTGTTGACTGGTGATCTGATGAACTGTGGGGTAATGTTAATAAAGTTACATAAGAGGGATAGGAATCCCATACAGAATGAATTAAGTGGAAGTAGAGAAATCCTTGTATGCAGGTTCTCAGATACAGCTTCCTCTCCAGCAGGAAGACCAGTATGCATCAGAATGGTAACATCCAACAGTCAGAGGCAGCAGATGATCTCACACTGCGAATATACAGCCATGTGACTCAGTATGTAGGAAGTGCACAATTCAAGGCGAAAGTTTATTTTAACCACTTCCGGCGCCATATAGGAGAATGACGGTGGCAAAATGGTTGTGATATCCTGACCGGACGTTATTTGACGTGATCAGGACATCAGAGCCGGCGTGCGTCCGCAGGGGCGCGCAGCGCGGTGATCTGAGGTGCTGTTTGTCAGACAAACAGCAACTCTGATCGTGATATGAAGCCTCTGACCAATCACAGCTGATCATCACGTGAACCAGTCCTGGTAAACGGCTTTCCTTGGTTAACGCTAACAGGGAGAGCCGATCGATGGCTCTCCCTGTCAGAGGGGGGGGGGGGGGTCCTGTGCTGATAATCAGCATATTGATTATCGGAACAGCCCCCATAAAAATTTGCCAATCAGTGCCCAACACCACCCTGTCCCCTAATAAATGCCTGTCAGTGCCCACAACAGTGCCAATCAGTACCCCATCAAAGTGCCACTCAGTAATGCCTGTCAGTAGCTCCTCATCAATGCTGCCTATGCAGTGCCACCTATCAGTGCCCATCAGTTTTTTTTTCTTTAAATTGTCAGTCTTTTTTTTGTTTATTGCGCAAAAACTAAAAACCAGAGGTGATCAAATACCACCAAAAGAAAGCTCTATTTGTGGGAAGGAAACTAGAAAAAAAATAGTTTGGGTACAGTGTAGCATGACTTGGCATTCAAAACGTGACAGCGATGAAAGCTAAAAATTATCCTGGGCAGGAAGGGGGGAAAGTGCCCGTTATGGAGGTGGTTAAGGGGTACTGTTGGGGTTCAGGTACTCTTTTTGATAAAGTATATCTGAGGGCAATTTTTTTGTTTTAGAGAACACCTTTCATGTTTTTATTGCGGTCTGTGTCCCCATTGGGAAGATTCACCCTCTCTATTTGCCCTAGTGACTGTTATTACCGGGGGAAAAAAAGATCCCACATTTTGAGTGGTTACAAAGAGTGGATTTAAAGGGCAAGTCTTCCAATGGTTCTAGTGACAACCAGTGATATCACTCATTTTAGAGGGATCTCTTTTTACTTCCTATTTTGGCTATGAGACAGGAAATGAAGGGAAAACTCCCCAATCGGACACAGATGGTAAAATAAAAACTGACCAGTGTTGTAATGCTCCCTTACCCTATCCAAAATGGGGGGGGGGGGGGAGTTTTGCGTTTTAGTTCTCGTACTAAATTTGATATTAATTATTTACTAGTTAGGAAATATAACACGATACCTTGCATACAATCACTTTCTTAATTTCCAGAAGGGACTATTAGTTAGCTTGACCTTTGGGTGCAAAAACAATTTGCATTCGGTTCTACTTTAAAGCGTTAGTAAACTGCACATTTTTACCTGTACCTATAGGTAAGCCCTTTAATAAGGCTTACCTGTAGGTATAATGAATGTCTCCTAAACTTGCACTGTTTAGGACAGGGGTCTTCAAACTATGGCCCTCCAGTTGTTCAGGAACTACAATTCCCATCATGCCTAGTCATGTCTGTGAATGTCAGATTTTTACAATACCTCATGGGAAGTGTAGTTCCACCACAGCTGGAGGGACGTAGTTTGAAGATCCCTGGTTTAGGAGATATTCACACTTGAAGCAGCCAATGACATCACTAACACATGCGTAGGAATGATGTCTTCAGGGCCCGGCTATTCAAATGGCGAGAGAGCCACGAACCTGGAAGGAAGACCGGGTGAAGGTGGCAGCTTTGACAATGTGCCACTGGAGGGCTTTGTTTTAAGGTAAGTCTGTCATAATGCGCTTGTATGCGATGTATACTAGCACATTATCTCCTAAACTGCTTGGAGGCCCACACTTTTTTATTCTCTGAGTTTACTACGACTTTAAGTGGCGGATACAATTTGAGGCTAATGCTGGGAACACGGAACATTTTTCTGTAATCTGTTGATGGATGGTTGTCCTTGATCTGTTCAATTGTTTTTGCAATCAAAAATGTTTTCTTTTTTTTTATTGTGCACGTGAAAGTCACCTTTTAGCAGTATTTTACTTGTGTTTCTTGTAGCGCAAACATGCAGTGTGTTGCTGAGCACAAGTGTTCCTGGCACGATCGCTCCTACTGCCACACGCATCATAAAACATGGTGTCTGACAGCTGGTATCACAGCACAAATTATATGATCTCGCTCAACAGGTCTTAATTAACAACTGGATGGACATCTCCAGGAGTGTACCAGACATCAATTAACAGCGCCCTTTCCCTGAGAACAAGCCAGATTTAATTAGCTCTGGGGAATTGAAGGGAAATCATGCGTCCAGCTGTGGAAACGCTTGACGAACAGATCACCGTTGTTGTAAATAAGATGTTCTGTAGTAGGCAGGTGACATGGAAGCATCATATCCCCTCTCTCTGTCGCTGTGGAAGCTTGTCATTGTTCTTTGAAGAGAGTCTGTCACCAAGCAAACACCTGTTTAATTAGGCTGCGGTGGAAGCTGCCTTTCCTGACTCTTGGCACATACCAGTTCTGATTCATTGAGACGTTGTGACTGATTTTCTAAAGGAATAAAGCCTTGTCATTTTGCAAGGAAGTTTTCAACTAGTTTAGTCAATGAGGTGAAGCTGTACTGACATCTCTCCTCCAATCATGTGCAAGTAAAAATCCTATTTTATTGTGAGGCGGTCCTAGACTAAATTACATTTTGTTTACTGCAGTGTAGCTTGCAGGTCCTGGACTTCCACAAAACGGTGAGCTGCATTCTTCCTCTGCACCCAGTCCTGGTCAACGAGGGACATGGTTGCTCGGACTGCAGCTTCTATAATCCTTGTAATTGACACCACTTAAATTGAAAGTTGGCACCAAGGTGAAAAAAAAAAAGTGCTACTGAATATCCATTTGATAGGAAAGGCTAGAATCCAGCCAACTGACAACCTTATACGTTTCAGCCACCCATGCCTTAGTCATAGCTGTGACTAAGGCCTAAGTGGCTGAAATGCGTATGTTTTTTAGTTGGCTGAATTCCAGCCTTTCATATGAATAAATGGATATTCAGTAGCAAATTTTCACAGTGGTGTCGACTTTCAGTTCAACTGGACCTCCATAAAGATGGACATCACACAGTGCACTAAAATCCTCCATTTACCCCATGTTATGATGCCATGAAGAGCTTATTACCCTGGCCATTGGCAGGCAAGCGGCAACTTGGGCCAAACGTCCTAGCTATTAGCAGGAGGCCCCCCTGATTTACATACGCCCAGATCGTGCAGTGATTGTATATTCCCATGTCCCAGGCTGAATCAGGATCAGGATGGTATCGTATGAAATTTATTATATATACTTATTTTTGCTTGGCAGCAGTTTTTGTTTGTCTGTCTGTACCTGTCCGCGCGTGTATCTCCTCCATGGCGGCTGGGACGCATCTGCGTTCCACTCGGCCGCGTCTTCCGGGCTGCCTGCACTGTTGTGAACCTAGCCTGGAATCGAGGCTTGGTTTCACACTTGCTCAGTTCCGGATTGGACGGCCTTTCGCGCATGCGCGCGGACTCCGTTAGGCGACGTCGGCTCCGCGTACGTACGCCGGGGGGCGCGGTGACGTCATCGGCGGCGCCAGGTTTAAATAGCTGTCAGATTCAGCTATTGCCTGGGATGCCCTGCGGGATCGTGAGCAGCCTCCCGGTGTATGTAGCTGTGTCTGGCAAGGTAGGAAACGGTTCTCTCTCTCCTCTCTGCTCTGGTCTGCCTGATTGTTCTTCCTTGGGTAATTATGGCTTGATTTTTTTTCAGCTACCATATCTGTATAATGGACGTTTCACCGCCCCCCGGTGGCCAACCCTTGCTCTGCAGGTAGGAATTTTTTTCCTACTGCTTGTATTGGTTGCCCTTCTGTCTTTTTCTTCATTCATTGATGTTATGTCCTTGTGTATCTTGTCTTTTTTAGCCCTTCTAGGTCTGAAACTAGGCATTCAGCACGTGAAGAAAATGATAATGCTAAATCTAAACATCATTCCTCTTCAAGCTCTAGACGTCCGAGATCGTCTTCTCGACATCATAGTAGAGAGCCCAGATCTGCACACCACTCCCGTGGCCGTTCCAGCCACTCTAAAAGCAGAGTCTGCTGGGGGTGCAAGTCTCAGGTTCCGGAAGGGAGATCTCTCTGTGAACCATGTTATGCCCGGGCCATGAGGGAGAAGGGTGAGGAAGGTCTTCAAGTGGAGGCTATAGTCAGAAGGGTGGTCCAGGAGTCCCTAAACAAATCTGACCCCATAATTACAGTTGTCCCTCCAACTGACCCCGCACCAATTCACATACAAATGGATACTGAAGTCCCGGGGCCCTCTACACTCTGTCGCTCCGCAAGTGAATCCTCCTTGTGCGAGGTTGAAGATTCTAACAATACTTCTGGATTTGATTTTTCTTTAGTTCCAAATCTAGTTAAAGCGGTAAAAGACGCCCTAAAGTGGGATGAGCCTGTTGAGGCTCCTTCTAAACAGAGAAAATACTTCAAACAACTCAAGAAGGACCGCCCAAATTTTCCTTTTTTGGAAGAACTTGGTGGAATCTTTTCTGAAGAATGGACTGGGGTGGAAAGGAAAAATTCTTTACTCTCCAAGGTGTCAAAGATGTATCCTTTCAGAAGTGAGGATGTGAAACATCTAGAATCTGCCCCTCTGGTTGACGCAGCTCTAATGAGGCTAGTGAAACACGTCACACTCCCTTTGGAAGATTCCGTCTCGTTCAAAGACGGGTTAGAAAGAAAGATAGATACTGACCTTAAACGGATATATATCACGGCAGGTATGACTTGCAAACCAGCTCTGGCTCTCGCAGCATTGTCTAAAGCTATGGAAACTTGGTCAGATGAGATTGATTCCTCCCTGTCAAACATCTCTGAAGATTTAGCAGGAAGCATGCCGCTTCATGAACTGAAAATGGCATCGGTTTTTTTGGGGGAGGCCTCCCTTGATATTATACGCCTGGTGGCTCGTGTCATGCTATCCTCTGTGACAGCCAAACGGGCCTTGTGGCTCCGTCCTTGGCTAGCTGATCCTGCCTCTAAGCAGGCTTGGTGCCGTATTCCCTTTCAGGGTTCTTCCCTGTTTGGGAATAAGCTGGATAGTGCCATTTCCCGGGCCACGGGTGGTAAGTCGGGGTTCCTTCCCCAAGATCGTCGCCTTCTGGGTCAGAGAAGATTTCAACCTAGACGTAATCAGGATCGTGCAAGAGAGGCTCGTAGCTACAGACCCGGCCGCGATTTCAGGCGGAATTGGAGAAGAAACCAACCGTCGGGGCAGAAGCCCTCTAAAGTAGCTCCTTCCGGGGGTCGTGAAGCCCCTAAATCCTTTTGATACAGGATCGGCTCAGACAGTTCAAGTCGGAGCCAGATTATTCCAGTTCCGACATGTCTGGGCAGCCTCGAAAGGATTACTGGACGGTCAAAACAATTTCTTCAGGTCATTCATGGATTCATAGAACCACCCAGGCTTCAGTTTGTACCCACAGTTCTGCCCTCCTTGGAGGAAAAGAAACAAATTCTTCTTTCATACACGAATTCCCTGATAACTCAAGGTGCCGCCATACAAGTTCCAGCGTCCGAAAGGTTCCATGGGATGTATTCACCCCTGTTCATGGTCCAAAAGAAGTCCGGCTCTTAACCATGTTTTCTGTTTACTAGCAGCACATATCAAAGCTGAAACGCATGTATGCGTGTCCAGTGTAGTTTAGCAGAGGGTCTACATAGCCACCCCTCCCCATAAAATAATTGGGAGGTTTTAATGTTTTGTTGATATCTGTAATGGGTTTTAGGCTATAATCTCTGAGCTTGACACTGTAGAACGTGGAACCATAGGGTGGCTAAAGACATTGGTCAATCATTAGACTATCGGATGTATTGTAAATGTACCTTCCAGCCATCTCAAAATGTCTTCTTGGCCAATTTTTCTCCTAAACATGAGCATGTTGGTCATGTGAGTCCTCTGTTTTGTGTATGTTGTGTGTATGTCATGATGATGGACTGGTACAGACGTTGCATAGCTCTTAATGACTACCATGATGTTAAAGCAAGGTGGTTGCAGACCAAAAATGATCATTGAGGAGGTCTGAGTAGGAGGTGCTGCATCCAGAGCTAGTTTTAGTTTTCCAGTGAGAGGATAAGTCCACACTGAGGAATACAATGACTCTGGTTAGGTAGCTCCATGAACCTCTTGGACAAGCTGCCAGCTCCTGAGTCTATTTGCCCATAGGTGTCCATTGCTTTTTTCAGATCAGCCCTTAAAGCCCTGATGAAGCGAGAACACTGTAGCCCCTCAAATGTGTTGGCTTGTTACCTTTTGGTCTTCTATAATGAAATGACAATTCTTGGATTCATAAACCTGTGGTGTGGTGCCCTTGAGATAAGCTAACTTGCTTACAAGCAGTACTTTAACTTTCAGAACTGAGATGAAATTTTAAATTGGTTATATTTAACAATCTATACAGCTTTAACACTAGAAACTGTAGAAAAGAATGGCCCGGATTCACAAAGCACTTGCGCGGACGTATCTCAAGATACGCCAATGTAAGTACAAATGTGCGCCGTTGTATCTATGCGCCGACCCACATACTAAGATACGCCTAAAAATAGGCTTCATACGACCGATGTAACTTGCCTACGCCGGCGTAGAGTGAGCACATATTTACGCTGGCCGCATTTGGCGCTCCCATTGATTTTCTATTCACATATGCAAATGAGCGAGATATGCCGATTCACGAACATACGTGCCCCCTGGCGCATGCTATACACGGTTTGCGTAAGTTGTACGCCCGGCGTAAAGTTATTCCCCATAAAGGAGGTGTAACTCAACAGCATCCATGCAAAGGGCTGCACCAGGGAACACAAGCCGTTGTATTTTACGTTGTTTACGTTGGACGTGAATATGGCTGGGCGTAGGTTACGTTCACGTCGTAGGCAGTGATCGGACGTATCTTAGGGAGTAGTTCCGACGTGATTCTGAGCATGCGCATGAGATGCGTCCACGGGACGGTGCATGCGCCATTCGTTATTCGTATCTGTCTGTCGTTCGGCCCATCATTTGCATGGCTCATGCCCACTTCCACTGACTTACGCCTAAGAAACCCAGCGCAGATTTGGGAGCAAATGCTTTGCGAATTATGTGCTTGCCTCTCTGCGCTGCGTCGGCGTAGCGCAAAGAAGATACGCTACGGTGGCATAAATGTGCGCCGATGTCTGTGAATCCGGGCCATTGTGTTCAGGCTGAAGTTCTACATTAAAGCAAGACAATTTCCTTTTTTCTTTTAATTCCTTTTTGAATGCTTCCAGCATAATGAAAAATATCTTAAAATGTGCTAATTAATAGGCGTCTTAAAAAAGCTGGTCTCTGTGTAGGGTTTGTAAATTTGTATGTTTGTGAGGGTAGCTGTATTTGTTCGCTTATTGAACAAGCAGTCTCTGGCTTCCTAATTCAAGGTGCTGCCCACTGATTGTGCTTCACTGCTGTACTTTGTCCATATGAGAGTGTGTATGTCAGGTCCTACCTGATTGAAATTCTCCACAAGACAAACCTGGTTGATCTCAGCAGTCCTTAAAGTGATACTAATCACACATTGTTTAAAGCAGAGTTCTGCCCAAAAAAAAATATTTAAAGTCAGCCGCTACAAATACTGTAACTGCTGACTTTTAATATATGGACACTTACCTATCCTGTCAGCACCAGAAGCCGATCTGTCCCCCGGCTCTCATGTGCTGCCGCCGGCATCTTCGGTAAAGGGAATCAGAAAATTAAGCCTTGCGGCTTCACTTCCTGGTTCCCTACTGCGCATGCGCGAGTTGCGATTCGCATCCCTGCTGTCTTCTGGGACCTTTGTGTCTCCCAGAAGACAGCATGGGGGGGGGACTGAGGAAGCGCCGGACGTGCTTACACAAGTATCTGCTCCCTCCTCCCCCGTAAAAGGTGTCAAATGTGACACCGGAGGAGGGGAGGATTCCAAAAAGGGGAAGTTCCATTCTTGGGTGGAACTCCACTTTAACTGCTTGCCGACTGCCCACCGTCATTTTACGGCGGCAAGTCGGCTCCCCTGCGCGAGAGCCCGTAGCTCTACGTCGGCTCTCGCGCAGGCCACTAGGGGCGCGTGCGCGCCGCCGGAAGGCACGCGTGCAAACCCCCCCGCTCACTCCCGTGCCCGGCGGGCGCGATCGCTGCCGGGCACCCGCGATTGCTCGTAACAGAAAGTAAATAAATAAAAAATTTAGGCCAAGATGTATTCTTTTACATATTTTTGGTAAAAAAAATTGCAATAAACTTATATTGATTGGTTTGCGCAAAAGTTATAGCGTCTACAAAATAAGGGATACATTTATGGCATTTTTAATATAATTTTTTTTTCTACTAGTAATGGCGGTGATCAGTGGTTTTTAGCGGGATTATGGCTGACAGATCGGACACTTTTTTGGGACCAGTGACATTTTTTTTGGGGACCTGTGACATTATTGGGACCAGTGACATTATTACAGAGATCAGAGCTAAAAATAGCCACCGATAATTTAATAAATGATATTAGCAGGGAAGGGGTTAATACTAGGGGGCGATCAAGGGATTAAGTGTTCCCTAATGAGATGTTTTTAACCACTTGACAACCGAGGATGTCAAATGACGTCCTCGACTTTGTGCAGTGATATCTGAATGATGCCTGCAACAACAGGCATCATTCAGATATCACCGTCTTCAGCCGGCGATTCTCTGCACAATAAGAATGATCAAAGCAGCAGTTCAGCTGCTTGATCATTCTTATAGGCAGCGTGAGAGGATGTCCCCCCCCCCTCCCGCCGCCATCTGGTACTTCTCCGGGTTCTCCCGTTCCATCGGGGGCCCGGAGAACGAATCGGCTGGCGCTGGCTGGGAAGCATAGAGGTGACTGGTGACCAGATGGTCAGCAGTCATCTCTATGACCGTCGGAGGCCCGGGTACCCAGAAGTAAACAAAGCCCCAAATCGCGGCTGTTGGCAGGAGATCGGGGTATTTTTTTTACGATTGTAAGCCTGGAGGAGAGATGTGGGGTCTTATTGACCCCACATCTCTCCATAAAGAGGACCTGTCACAGTGATTCCTATTACGAGGGATGTTTACATTCCTTGCAATAGGAATAAAAGTGATCAACATTTTTTTTAAATAAAAAAATTAAGTAAAATAAAAATTAAATTAATTATTTTTTTTAAACGCCCATGTCCCCAGTAGCTTGCGCTCAGAAGCAAACACACATGCAAGTCCCGCCCACATATGTAAACGCTGTTCAAACCCTACATGTGAGGTATTGTTGCGTGCGTTGGAGCGTGTGCAACAATTCTAGCACTAGACCTCCTCTGTAACTCGAAAATAGTAACCTGTAAAAAAAATGTAAGCATCGCCTATGGAGATTTTTAAGTACCGAAGTTTGGTGCCATTCCATGAGTGTGCGCAATTTTAAAGCGTGACATGTTTGGTATCTATTTACTCGGCATAACATCATCTTTCACATTGTACAAAAAAAGTGGGCTAACTTTACTGATATGTTATATTTTAATTCATGGAACTGTTTTTTTCCCAAAAAAAGGCGTTTGAAAAATGATTGCGCAAATACCGTGCAAGAACAAAAGTTGCAATGACCGCCATTTTATTCCCTAGGGTGTCTGCTAAAAAAAATGTATAATGTTTGGGGGTTCTGATTAATTTTCTAGCAAAACATTTTTTGCCAAAATAGGCCCGGTGGGCAAGTGGTTAACTGGGGGGGGGGGGGAGAGACTGACTGGGAGTAGAGAGATCACTGCTCCTAATCACTAGGAACAGACAATCTCACTCTACTTCCCTGTCAGAATGGGAATCTGTTTGTTTACATTGACAGATCCCTGTTCTGGCTCTCTGCGGAGTGATCGCGGGTGGCCAGCGAACATCGCGTCCACCGGGCACATGCTGCACGTCTGCTATAGCCATTAAAGGGACCAACGTGCACCAACGGCGATTTTCACAGCCGAGCCAACCTGCCACAGTATAACTGCGGTGGCTGGTCAGCAAGCAGTTAAATATGATTCCCAGGTATGGCAATTTTTACATAGTCCAGCTTGGGCCAGGGTAAGTATGTATATGCCATACCTGTGGGACCTCTGTAAAATCCTAAAATCACTCTAGTAGACACCGCTACTAGAGTGATCTCCAATAGCTTCTGGGTCCTGTGTCGAGTGTCTGCCCTTTGCTTTTTCTTAGAGAATGCAGAGTGTTCTCTGACTGGATGAGGTGGAGACGTGGGGAAGTGATGTCACAATCTCCACCACATTCAATAAAGGAACACTTTTAAATAATTCAGAAAATGCAAAGTGTTTTCT
The DNA here is from genome assembly GCF_905171775.1 of Rana temporaria. Classification (NCBI taxonomy): domain Eukaryota; kingdom Metazoa; phylum Chordata; class Amphibia; order Anura; family Ranidae; genus Rana; species Rana temporaria. The sequence goes on from NC_053489.1 coordinate 614,955,039, forward strand.
GAACGTTTCTCTGAACATTTTTCACTAATCAGCAGTACAACCACTTGGCAAGGGTCCCAAAAGTCAATGAGAATCACTGTAGTGATTGCCAGCTTCGATTGGGATACCACAGGCATGACGCATACTTATATTGGTCCAATCTGGACGAATGTAGCTTTGTAGAAATTGCCCATATTCAGAATTCAGCTTTAAAAAGAGAAAAGTGTAGTTTCCCCTTTAAAAAGCCCATTAAAGAGTTAACAGTACATACCCCACACATCATGACCTTGAAGACAAGTTTAGCCTGAACCTTAGCCCGGGATTTTAGACAATCACCTCCCCCCCCAAGAGTTGAGATAACAAGGATGCTTTGCCTTTGTCTGTGGCAGCCTTGCTCGTAGAGAAGCTTGGAAGTTTGCCATTTATCTTGTAAGGTCGGTGTTAAAGAATAATGACAAAGGTGTAGTGGGCACATTAAAGCGAGCCTTCCATTACTTCACTCCTCTTATTAAAACCTTGTTGAATTAAAACTATTTGTATTGCCGTACTTAATTTAGTTAACACGTCTAATTTGTTCTGCCTCATCAGCTCAACGTTAGGAGGACCCAGCGGTAATTAATGATACCGCCTTGTTTTTTTAAACATATCTATAAACATCCCGTCTTGACTTTACTTGAGCTTGACTTTATGTGTTTATTTTTGGGCTAACAGCTTCTCTCCTTTGCCTTCGTCTCACAGGGGATCAGTGAAACGGGCGATAAGCGCAATGAACCAAATGGATAAGAGGCGTCACGAGAAGTTTGCAAACCAGTTTAATTACGCATTAAATTAAAAATCAGAAGAAAGATAAACCGCCTGGTCGGCTTTTACATGGAAGACTTGTTTTAAGGACCTTTAACGAAAAATTGTTGTGTTATAAGTGTATTTTTTTCCTTAATGGCTATGTCTTAACTTATTTGTGTCATTTGTTATACCTTGTCTTTTTTTTTTTTTTCCTACTCTCGGAATGGTTTTACGGATATCTGGTTTATTTTTTAAAGAGGGGGGAAAAGTGCAATTATCTACAAACAAAGCAAAGGATGCCAAGAATGAATTAACCGGAGATGCTTCCCTGGAATAATTATAGTGATTATACATTATAGGAAGATTTCTATTGAGATTTTTAATGGTCAACCTCTATAAGCAAATGCTTTATTGTTTTTCTGCCAGAAACATGGAGACTGGCCCTGTATTTTGAAAATACTAGTTTCCTGGCTGTCTTGCTAGCGATTTTGCTTTTAGTAGTACTTTATTTATCTGAGGCAAGTATGCAGATAAGGATACCTGATGTATTCCGTGTCTGTTACTCAAAGTCAGGCTCGTTGCTACAGGACAGGCAAAACAAACAATTGCTTGGGACCCCTGAGCTGGCCTGGGGCCCCCAACTTCCCCTTCCCAGGATGTAGCCAAGCTCCTCTTCCTTCCACCTGGAGTTCTGTTAGTCCGGCCGGGTACCGCGCGTGGTACAGGAGATTCAGTTTCCTGTTCCCGGCCAGACTGACAGGAAGTGCACTATCTGATAGGGGACTGGGGAAGAGGCAGGGGGAAGAGGAGCTTGACCACGCTACAGTGGACCCCCAAATTCCTTCAAACGGCCCTGCTCAAAGTATTGAAGCTAGTGGATCAACATGAGAGCAAAGCAACTGGTGTTTTCACATTTTGATGAACAATAGTTTACTTTTGGGGCAAATTCCTGACAAGGGTATTTGTGTGGTTGAACCCCCTACTGGCTTTTTATATATTAGACTCTAGAGTTTCTGGCATCACCAGAGTAGTTTGCATCTCTTCTCACCCCACTGGGCCATAGCAAAGGTGATATCCTCTTTAACTTTGTAATTTCTATGGTAGTTGCTCGCAGCTAGAAAATCTGGTTAGGATAATTTACCAGTAAAGGGAGTTTCTGGGTGCTATAACCCTTATATTGCTGTTGATTTAAGGATCACATTGGTGGCAGCAGTGACATGCAAAAAAACTTCCGGATGCTATAGTAGCTCAGAGTTAGTTTACCATTTTAGATTGCGATTTTTGCTTTGTGGTAGAAGTGATTTGGGTAAGTCCCCCCCCCCCCCATGTTTCCTGGGCCTACCTGCTCCTTCTGGGTTCCCAGGATCTCTGTAGTGTTCAGAGGGAGAATGACAATGATGTCTCCAATACCTGCCTGATATCTTCCAGGGTAGTATGAACCAAGAAGTGCTCAGCTCTATGCACTTACAGGTTCAGAGCTGTCAAACTCTATCCGCTGTAACTGGGGAAGAATAAAATTAAGAAAAGTCTGCGTGCCATCAGCTTCAACAGAGTGCAGAGGTAACATTAGGTGTCCAAAGGACCCCTGCTGTCTCCTTAAACAGAAGCTGTCACCTGTATTTTATCACACAGAGGGGGCCTTTTATTCCTCTAATTATATCAATAAAGTTAAAAGAAATTAAAAATTAAAATATTAAAAAAAAATGAAAGGTTAATAGAATAAAAAAAAAAAAAAAAAAAAAGTTTAAAGCCCCTACATACACACTAATGCATTTGTTTGTGGCTTGATATGTTTAGAATCTTTGTACTTGACAAAAACTCATCAAAATGGGCATTATATATTTATAGAATATATACATTATATTTGTATTTGTGTGTGTATATGGTGTTTCATAAGTTATAAATTGTTAACTGATTTTTGCTCGTAAACTCCTTAAATTGATACAATTCTCTCCAAAATAAATCTCAAAAACAGCCCCCTGCCAAAAAAGATGACCCAGGTGCCTGGGTCCCCTATCCTCAGTCTCTATGTGAATGATGGTTTCCATCAGAATTAAACACTTCCAGGAGTGTTGGATGCCTGTGACTTCACGCTGTGTTTGGTCACTATGGCACTACTGAACACAGTAGTGAGGTAGGGGTCAGGGGGTAGATTTACAGCATGTGTCGTGTCAGGGCTTATGGGCAAATGTTGAATGGCAAAGAGGTCATGGTTTTAGAAGAGACTGAAGTTAGAAGACCTGGGTCACAGCAGAGCTAACTAATTAATGCCTCTTCTTTTGCAGGAAAATGCTTTTGAAATTTTGTTTTCTTCTGCGACAGCCGTGTCCCTCTAAAATACCTTTTCTCATTGTAGAAATAATGCACCAGCCATATTGCTCATCACTTGTGTCTTTACACAGACTTGTACTGTAGAGGAAGAGAAATGGAATGTCTGACAAGTTCTGTTATTACAGAATGCATTGAGCAGCATGATCAAACACGGGTTCCTTTTGGGTTTACACCAGTGGCCCAGGGGCCACATGTGGCCTGCGGAGCCTTCTGATGTGCTTTCTAAAAAGGGCACCAAACCCTCAGAATATAATATAAGTCTATTGCAAAGTGCAGAAAAGCCAAAGGTACACTGCGTTGCACCCATGGTTCGGGTAAACCACAGCGCATCAGTGTGAAAGCAGTCTTGGGCCGCTTTAACACGGTCAGCCCGACCAATTGGTCCCTCCATTCACCTCTAAGTAGTGAAAGACATAAACCGACTTGTGTTCTACCTCCAATATGATCCGCTAAAAAGTATTGTGGGCTGCGTCCGTGTCTGCTCTGCATATATAGAGCAGACACGGACATCCAATCCACCCGCTCGACTCATTGTGGCGCGTGACTGGTTACCAAGTTGCTTAAGTGGCCCCCCTGGTTTACACAATGTACATAATTACATAAAAGTAGAAGTTGTAAATGGAATGTATGACTTTTATATCTGCGATTCTAGTTGGACTTTCAGCAAATTAGTTTTGTACATAAAGCATTTCCTTTATTCTAGTCAGTGCTAAAAAATTAAATAAAATATTGCATATGAATTCATTTTGAGGTGTCTGTTTATGAAGCAGTGATCCCAAGGATCACCACTGATCACAGCCCATAAACAGTTTATGAAATAGAGATAATCGGGGGAGAAGTGTCTGAACTTGTTCTCCCGCCGATTATCTCCACACACAGAGAAGTCTCATAGACTGACACAGTAACGGCCAGTTTATGAAGCTGCGATCTCAGCACTTCACTGGCGATCTGAGTCAGAATTCACACTCCCCGATTCACCATCTCAGAGGTGGTGAAGCGGGGAGTGAAGAGGGGATCTAAGGAGGAAGATTTTTAACTTCTTTCTACCTCGTTCAGACCCCCCAACACTGTAACCATGTCCCCCTGTAATATTTATGTGTATACATACATATATATAATGTGTACCTGTGTGTGTGTGTGTGTATATATATATATATATATATATATATATATAATTAATATAATGTGTGTATACATATATATATTATGTAGGGGGACTCGTTATTTTATGAACATTAACCACGCCGTCTGTCAGTGTACTGAGCGGTGATAATTTATCACTGCTCAATAAACTGACATCTCTGTATTTCTGTGAATTTCTGGTACTGTAATCTTGTAAAGTCGCACGAGATTCCAGTGTCAGGGGCCGTTCTCCACTGTTTGAAGCATTGGTAGATCACTTCACTCCTCCAAGGGTGAAGCGATCTTCTCCACTTCATAAACAGAGGAGAGGAGAAAAATCTGCTCCGTGAATGCTGGAGAACAAAGCAGTGAATAGATTTCACTGCTTCATAAAAGGACACCTGAGTCACCAGGAGGAGCTGTAGGCTCTTTTCACAAGTTTTCCGCTATCTGCTTTGTTATAAACAGCCTTTTTACAGACTACACATCTCATAATATAATATGTTTTATTAATAAATAGAGGATCTGAAGGCAACCAGCTTCTGCTGTTTTTCTTTTAAAAACAAATATTTTTCCTTTAATAGTAAGATTTAAAACTTCCATATGAAGCTGAAAAGATTTTGAAATAACATTGAACCCAAACAATTATAGTTTTCCTTTAGGAAAGCAGCACGTGATTCGACTTGCTTGCAACAAAACTAAACTTTTTATTTTTTTTATATTTTTTTAGAGCTTTAGCATAGTGAATTGGCCGGTTCGTCTGCAGTGAGTTCCTCAGGGACCTGCATGTTTTATGCAGGTTCTTGGGCTGGCTGACTGCAGACAGTTAAAGAACTTGCATGATACCTTCTCCCTGTAGAATCTTTTTGCTAATTTCCTCGAAATGTCATACAATCTTTTATATATGCACAATGCGTAACCCCCATTCCCCATCTTTCACATCAAGGCTGAAAAGAGACAACTGCCATCTTACCTCTTACCAGCCATCCAAGCCTCAGAACCTGTGTATGACATGCACCCAACTTAAGGGATTAATCTGGTCAAACATTCTTTAGGAACCACTAGGTCATGTTTTAGAGATCTATCATAGAATCACAGGGGAAGTGAAATTGGATCTGTAAAGCTAGTAATACACATGTGGCTTTCACTTGTTTATCACAAAAATCAATAGATAACTCAACCCTGCTAAACAGCATGGATGGAGGAATCTGCCCTGAAGACTATTATATTTAAGCAGCTACAACACCCATGGCTGCCTGAACAGTGACTGCACCTGACTGGATGCAGTCATTGTTCCCTGACAAATTTCACCCCAGCTCCTTCAAATTTGAAATTGAATTTCATCAGGCTGGTTGGTAGCGATAGGACCATCTGCAGTTCAAATTTTAGCTACTTTAGCAGGAATTGCTATGCACGGCTAGTTTTAGTGGTTTACGAGGAACTGGTTAGGGAATCATTCCCCTGTTCTTTGAAAAATTACAGTAGATGGAAGGTTGTAGGCGTGACACTGAGCTCATCAGCTGCCCAGTAACACAATGACTTGGTGGTCTAAAATGCTGGCCAGCTTGCAGGCTAGTGTCTATAAATTCAAATACAAGATATATGGAGGCAGTAAACTGTTTAATACACAGGACTGTAAACATTGAAGCTTACAGTTTCAGCTTAATGACCTCTTTGCACTCTAAAAGTACTATAACAATTAAAGTTAACCATTCTGCTGGTCTTTACTTTGACATTTTTAGTTTCCATGTTGTGTGATACATTTTACTAGAGCTGGAATAAAAATCGGCCATTTAGACAGCAAATTCATAATGTTACCTGGTTATACTTTACTCCTTTTTTGAATGTTTGCACATTGACCAGGATCATTCCTGGTCTGTAGATAATTGGTTTATTTGAAAGGAAGATCTTTCCTGCATGTTGGCGCCACAGCTTTAAATGCTTGCTTTTTTAATTAATGCACACCTAATTCCAACTAAAACAGTGGTTTCCCCATCCCACCATGTAAACCTCTACGAGTAGCTGCCCAAATATTTACCTTTTTTGGAGCTTCCCTCTTCTGCTTACAAGAGGATCCCTACCTCTGGATCTGGGCAGAGACCAAAAATCTATGTACAAGCAAGGCACCGAAGGCCTGTTCTTACAGAGCAGAAAGATAGAAGACTCAAAAATGTGCTTGTACAGCTGGCGATGGTCTTATGTTTTGGCTAGGGTTAGTGGGGGGAGAGGGAGAATAGTCGAATGCGTTGTATACACGATCAGAATTTCCGATAGAAAAAGTCAGACGGAATTTTTTCATCGGATATTCCGGCCGTGTGTATGCCCCATCGGACTTTTTCCATCAGAAATTCCGACGGAGTTAGAAAGAAAGTCTGTATGGAACTCTGACGGGAAAAAAAACACGCATGCTTGGAAGCAATTTGACAGATGCTCGGAAGCATTGAACTTCATTTTTCTAGGCTCGTCGTAGTGTTGTACGTCACCGCGTTTTTGACTGTTGGAATTTGGTGTGTCCGTGTGTATGCAAGGCAGCTTAAACGGAATACCGTCTGAAAAACCCATCAGAGTTTATTTCCGACGGAAACTCCGATTGCGTGTACAGGGCATTAGACTTTAGATTCGCTTTAAATCTTATTGCAAGCAACGTTTGGGGCTAAACCATTAGCTTTTAGATTAATTACTCCAAGCCCAGTATTTTTAGAACATGTTGGAGAACAGTTCACCCTGGGAGATTGTTGCTAAAACTGTACTGTAAATAGCCGCTCTTATGAAAGAATTGTACTGCTTTCATAAATTATTCCCATCTACTAGCTGGGACACAAAGTAGTTCATACTACTACTCCCTACCGCTCCATGTCCTCCTTTGGAAGCCTGATTATTATTTTCAGCTCTAGATGCTTCAGTTACAATAGGGACTCCACTTCCATTCAGGTTTTTATCTGGTAAGCCTATCCAGGTAGTGCTGTCATGGAGGATGAGGGTGATCTGAAAAAAGGACCTTTCTCTTAAGTCACCAAGAAGAGTCCACATTTTTTTCTGCAAGTGTTTTTCATTTTAAGTTTTAATCTGATTGGTAGCTGTAGGACAGCTTTTTTTGGGAGGAGTATCTGTTGTATACCTTAGGCCTCGTACACACGATAGGTTAACCAGATGACAACGGTCTGAGGGACCGTTTTCATTGGTCAAAACCGATTGTGTGTGGGCCCCATGGGTTATTTAACCATAGGTTAAAAAAAAAGACAACTTGCTTTAAAATCAACCTATGGATTGGTAACCGATAGGTCAAAACCGATCGTTGGTAGGCACAACCATCGGTTAAAAATCCACGCATGATCAGAATCAAGTCGACGCATGCTTGGAAGCATTGAACTTAATTTTTTTCAGCACGTCGTCGTGTTTTACGTCACCGCATTCTGACACGATCGGTTATTTAACCTATGGTGTGTAGGCGTGACGGACCATCAGTCAGCTTCATCAGTTAACCTAGGACAACGGTCTTTCAGACCGTTGTCCTCTGGTTAACCTATCGTGTGTACGAGGATTTACAGGCTCTTTTTACAGCCCATGTAGGGTGCTGAAGTGGTTGGTGGCTGCCATTCAGTCATGGGAAAATTAAGATCTGCACCAGCACACTTTGACATAGTGATAATAATGTTCTTTATTCACATAAAGCACTGGCTTTATCACTATACCAAGGAGTGCTGGGAAGATTCATATTTCCTAAGCTTTTTTGGTAATCTTCCATAACAGCACTTTGCTATTTGTTTTGGCCTTTTTTAAACACTCTACTTGATTAGTTGTTGATAGGTGAGGACAGTATACCGGAGGGGCTGATGGTGTGAAAGATTAGCAGAACAAAAATGATCAGAAAGTGTTATTTTAGCTCTTCCTATTTATTTTCCCTGATTTATAGTAAAACTTACACATCTATACTGTTTATCTAATATACAAAAATTGACAATTCACAGACCTGTTTGCAATGTAAAAAATGTCACCCACAGTATAATAGAGCTGACCTTATACTGACTTTTCATAGCTCTGTTTGTATATTTTGTAACATTCTTATATACTGTATATTCTCTTTTTTTTTTTTTTTTTTATAATTTTCTTTGTAAATGTTTTACTTTTTATGTATGTACATTGAACTTTTGGTTCATTTTGTAAAGTTTTTCTATGCGATTATTGTCTCTTTGATTTATTGACTGCTTTTGATCATTTCCATGATTGATTATATGAAGTCACTAATGATGGTCACATGGTCTGGATCACTGTTTCCCAATCTTTTGTCAAGCAAGTTACCCTTTAAAATTATTCACAATATTGAGGCACCCCATTCTAAAATGTAAAGAACTAAAAAGTTTTACATAATATAGAAATAGAGAACTCTGGCGCTGTCTGATGGACTGGGGGGAGAACTGCAGCAGCACCTGTGGATCCTAACAGAAAAAGTGATAATAATGTGAAGTATGATAGCTGCGCTGTGGGGGAGGGAATGGGAAGGGGAAGTGAAAATAGAATGAGAAGTAAAGGGATCGTGGGTAAACTAAACAGTGAAAGGAATAAAAAATGGTATCTGATAATACTAAAATGAACAATACAGATGAAAGTGAACAAACACCTATAATCCTGTACAGATTTAACAGTGAAAATGCATAGTAAAATGGCTACTACATATACAAACACCAAAACTAGCATAAATTAAGTGGGGAAAAAAGTGCAAAACTATCAAAAATCACACGTGATAAAGTCCTGTCCATTAATAAGGATCGGATCTAGAAGTCCAGTAATTCCTCCACAGAACAGTGTCTAGATAAAACACATCCACCGAAGATGCAACGTGCAAAAATTAAATATTCAGTGATGACACCTCTGAGTGTGCTAGCAGCTCACCTCACGGCTGTTTGTCCAAACAGCTAACAGAGATACTGATCGCAGCTGGATGAGTTGGCTGATAAAACACCTCCTCCTGACTCCAAAGACAGCTCTCAGCGGCCAATGTGTGTCATGGAAAAGAGAAGATATATGCAATGCATATAGCGTGATTTGAGAAAATGCAATCGCATGAATGAAAGGACAGCGGGCATAAATCCACGAGTGCCAAACTCGTATCCCCCTCAGAGTGTCAGCTATACAGGTGAGAATGTAATCTGATCCTCATACGTCCAAATGGCAAGGCTCAATGTATCATAGGAGCATTAATAAGAGTGAAAGAGAGACCATAGCGTGACTCCATATAATGGATAGATTTAAAAAAAAAAACTCACATTTGGGTAGTGAAGTATGGTAAAACATCCACGAGTGCCGAACTCGTATTTAAACGATATGTAGAACACCCATCATTAGAGGCAAGTTCTTTCAAAGCAAAAAATACCATTGCACTTTTTTACTGGCTAGTATTTCAATGTTTCTCTCCTCCCTCAGGTTCTCTCCCTCACTTGGCTAATGTAACCTCGGTGCTGGAGAGGGGGCAAACAAGGATGCTGTGCAGGCACCCAACGTCGTCCTTGTCAGCCTAAGACATCATTGGTTGTTAGGACAGCTGCGGCTAGAAGGTTGTCATGGTGCTCAATGAAAAACCTGTGGTTTTGTGTACCAAAAATGCAGACTTGGGGCTTGTATACATATTTTGGGCAATTTTTAGGTATTTTGCCAAGACACCCCTAAAGAAACCTGAAGGCACCCTGGTTGAAAAAAGTGGATCTGGTTTATAGCAAATTGTATTACGCCATTGGAGTACATAGTCCAAACTCTACTACAGGACGGATGGGATAATTGATTGGCTTGTTCTCAGGATGGAAGCTGTCTGTTTCAATGTGACCACTGTGTCAAAGTATTCTCAATTGCACAACATCCCCTACTTATCACAGCGCAAGCTTTCTCTTGCCATTTAGATTCAATCAAAACCCTCTTGGGAATAGATTTGGTACCTTGGACCTATTGAGATGACCAGGTAGACAGATTTTGAATTCGCCACCTTTTGTAAGTCACTATTTGTATGGGCATGAAAGGATCAAAATGTAGAGGATGAGACTAATATGACTACAGATCCTGTGCGGAGGATATGTACTTGCATACTAGAAGGATAATGGAGCAGATATTTTCCTATACCATCTGGGATGACTTGTGTATGAAGTCAAAGTAGAAAGGCCAGTAACCGCTCCTTCACTGCTCCAAAGATGCGGCTAGCAGGACTTTTTTTTACCGTCTTGCTAGTGCACTGCTCCAGTCGTCAGCGGTTCTCATCATCTGCTCCGCATGCTACGTAGACTCATCCCCTTCATCCCGGAAGAGGACACAGCAGTAGTGGTTGGAACTATCATCAACTCACGACTCGACTACGTAAACTCCCTCTACTTAGGACTACCGAAATACCAGATTTCACGTCTACAAGTCGTCCAGAACACGGCAGCCAGACTGGTAACAGGTAAATAGCCGTGGGAATCAGTCTCCCCAGTCTTGAGGTCCCTCCACTGGCTGCCCGTACAGGACCGAGTGACATTCAAGACACTCTGCCTCACCCACAAATGTATACAGGGGAACGCTCCCCAATACTTAAGCGAGAAAATAAAACCCTACGTCACCAATCGCATGCTCCGGTCAACCAACCAAAACCTTCTCCAAATTCCTAAATCCTGCTACAAATCGAAGGGAGAACATAGATTTTCGGTCCAAGGACCACGGCTCTGGAATGCTCTACCCACTACCATCCGCTTGGAGGAAAACCATCGGGCCTTTAGGAAAAAACTAAAGACCCACCTCTTCTGAAAGACCGGTACGACTCTGGATGCCAAGCGCCTTGAGGCGATTAAGTTCGCATTTGTTGCGCTATACAAGTTACTCACTCACTCAGTGTGAAAGCCCTCACACTGGAGAAATAGCGGCCGCTGTTTCAGGTCGGTTTACAGTCGCTATTTTTAGCGCAATAGTGCCCGCAAACCATCACAGTGTGAAAGGAGTCTAATAATCATACATTTAAAATGTAAACAAGAATTTCTGTTTCTTTGGTTGAATAAGAACCCCCTGAAAAAACAAGTGACCACCTTTGTGGTGGATGAAGAATAATGAATTTTTACATAGTTAAATAGTTTTTCAGGTTGAAAAAAAGACACAAGTTCATCTAGTTTGACCCATAAAATAAAAACAATCATACAATCCCATATACACAATCCTTCACCCACAGTTAATCCAGAGCAAGGCAAACAAAAAAAAAAAAAACAGCAGAGCATTCTCCAATTTGCTGTGTACAGCAGGGGAAAAAATTCCTTCCTGATCCCCGAGAGGTAATCAGATTTTCCCTGGATCAACTTTACCTATAAATGTCAGTACCCAGTGTTATATGTACATTTAGGAAATAATCCAGGCCTTTGTTTTAAAACAATCTACTGAGCTGGCCAGATCCGGTTACCAATAAAAGTCCCCACTATAGTTCTCAGATCAGCAGATGACCTTGATCAAGAGCACCTATGTTGGCTGATCAGAACTTCCCCCAGCACCGCTACTGATCACACCCCCCACCAGCACTGATCAAGAGTAGTTGATCTGCATAAGGGTCTGAAAAGGGATACAAAGCAATCTCAAAGTGTTTAGGTATCCATCAGTTGACGGGCAAATTTCTATAAAAGGAGACATTTTAATACTGAGGCTACTCTTCCTAGAAGTGGGTGCCCAGTCAAGATGACTCCCAAGTCAAGTTTGAGGACATCACTAGAACACTACAATATGTAAGTCTTTGAACAGGCAGGGTGTCTATGGCAGAGCGCCATGGAGGGAGCTGCTACTGTCCAAAAAAAAAACCTTTGTCACGTACCTGGTGGTGATCAAGCTGGAGAGGGGGCTTCTCTTGCACCTCCTGTCCAACACCCCTGGTGGTGATGACAGGGAATGAAGGACACGGAGTGGCACGAGGGCCAATGTAGTGGATGGCACTGGCTGAGCCTTGGCAGGAACCAGGTAGCTGAAGAGCGCTGAGCAGGCTCTGGGAACTGGAGCTCTGTATCCCTGGGTTTAGCAGATGAAGGTGTAGCCGGGACATAAGCCAGGAGGTCATCAACAGCTGGACGGAACAGGTACTGAGACGATAGGCAGAGACAGGACACAGGCCGGGTTTGGTACACAGTCAGGCAACTAGGTACAGGAGCTTCAGGCAGAAGCGGGGTCAAACACAAGCCGGGATCATGTAGGCAGGCGGAGGTCAAGGAGAAGGTTCAGGTGAAGCCAGGTGTGATACATATGTGATACGGATGTGTAGATGGTATGTGTGAAGGATGATTGACACTTGTTATATTCTAGTCAAATACTCAGTGGAGAAGGTAACTACAGTTCAAACTACAAAGTCAGGAACATGGTTAAAACCAGTCTGAACTGACCAGATACTGCTGAAATTAATTAATTGAAACTACTGGATATGTGGCGACACAGACATCTGATAAGGACTCAAAGGCCGCTTTCATACCAAAACCAGGCAAGATCAGTTCTATGACTCGTAGTCACAAGATGTGCATTCAAGTAAGACGAGCAACTGCACATGATGGCATGAGTCGATCACACACTGGATGTAGCTAAAGCGCAGGACTATGCATGATGGTACTGCGCATGACAGAAAATAACAATATGCAAATTATGTATATAAAAGAAGGGGTATTTTTGGGGTATTTTTGGGGGATTTCGGGACTTAATGACGACGTGGCAGATGTGCCTGATGCAGTGATCTCCCGGATTCCCCATTGCTGATTGCTGGTGATGTCCCCCAATCGTTGGGCAACGGGGGATGCTACAATATCCGGTGATGTATTGACGCTTTATTCTTGCTATAATTTGATGTAAATATGATTTGCAATTCTGACAATTCCTATGATATTATACTAACAGAACTTATTTAATAAATCATGTTTCGGTTTAAACACTTATTAAGCCTAATCTGTGTATTAGTGAGCGATTGTTAATAACGCTATGTTTTGAGGCAAAACATAATTTGGTGTAGTCAGCAGGATGCCAAGTAAATATATCTCTTAACAAGTTTATTTTGAAAAAAAAAAATTCGCACATTGTCCCCCACGTACTAGGGCCAAAACTTTTGGTGATTTATATACATGGCATCTTAAAGGAACCTAACGTGTTTAAACGTAAAACAAAGGATAAAACTGAAGTTAAAGTAGAGATCCCAGGCTGGACCGAGGCTCCTTATGATGTTTTAGCACAGGAATTGTCAGGAGCGGGATTGGCAGAATCGTGGGATGGTAAATTTAAAGATATTGAACCCCTTGATGTTGTACATGTACTCAAGGGGGTCCCCGTTAAAGCGGGTGATGCAGTAGCTTTTGGTCCCCGTTAAAGTGGGTGATGCAGTAGCTTTTGGTCCCCGTTAGATCGGGTGATGCAGTAGCTTTTGGCAGACGTAGTTGCTGACTGCGTGTAAGAAGGTGCAAAAAAAAGTATTGAAAGATCTTCATCAGTTAGAGCAGAAGACCATAGAGCAGGAAGGTAAGATTGTTCTTCTGCAATGTGAGCAGAAGCTCCTCAAGTATAAACTAGAACATTATCAAAATATTGCTGAGACAGCTGCAGTAAAAGTAGCCCAAACAAAATATAAAAAGAGACGGGGGAGAGTGAACAGTTATTTGGGAAGATGGGAGGAGCACTATGGCTGCCCGTCTGATCATAGAAGCTAGAGTATGTGAAGTATGGGATTCTAATACATAGGATGCAAAGGATATAAGAACAAAATAAGGAAAGCAGGATTTTAAAAAAAAGGAAACATTAAAGAGAGTTAAAAGAGAATGATATGCATGTGTAGTGTACAAATGGGAAAAATGTAAGCGATTTTAGAGAGATATTCGTGTATGTGTATGATGTTGGGACTCTTAGTTCTACATCTCTTGTGTGTTGTTATGTTTGCAGATGTGACCCCCTCCTTTGCGATCTAATGAAGTAATGTAGATGGGATGAGAGAGCAGTGATAAGCTCGAAGGTCACTCTGCCAATTTGTATTTTTTTAGACAAAACATTTATAACAAAATGTGTCGGGTTAATTAATCTAATGATAAACAATGTAATCATTTTTTTTTTTTATCTGTTTTCCAAACATGGTAACATGAAGGTTACATTTAATTGTGTATTAAACAAATTGAGTATCAGTTGATAGTGGAAACGGTGCATTTAAAAAAGGGAAATTAAGGAAATATATCTGTGGGTATATATTAGAATTAGGTTGTGATATTGCGATTATCACTTGAGTATTAATTTCTGATATAAGTTTAACAATCTTATTAATAATATAGATATATTGTAATTGGTTTAGACAACCTTTGGTTGAAAATGAAATCCAGGTTATTGGGAAAGTTTGTAAAATGGGATTAGTTTAGATAACATTTTGTAATTTTACAAATTTCCCCAATAACCCTTACTTAGAGAAAAAAAATAAAAAGGATTAAGATGGAGTTGTTAGTTGGAGTACATGACATAATATTTAGCAGGGCCAAGATGGATGGGATACATAGGAAGTTTTTCTACAAAAATAGAAACCCTGATATATTGGACATTTTATAAAAAAGCTAAAACACCTCTTAGGGCATCTCCGGAGGCAGCTGGGTTGGACCTATATTCCATTGAGACCGTGGTGATCCCACCAGGAAAGGTAAGGATAATCTCAATGTGAATAGGCTGTCAGATTCCTCCAGGAGATTATGGCCAATTAGTAACTAGATCGAGTATGGCGGTCCAAGGAGCAGTAGTCCCAGAAGGAGTAATAGATGCTGATTACCAGGGTAAATTCAAAGTAGTGATGATCAACCTTTGCACTGATTTTACCAGCCCAGGACGGAGTAGCTCAGTTACTTTTGATTCCTTTGTATGTTGCTAACATAAAAGAAGGAGAGGCTCCCACAACATTGACAGTGAGAGGAGATAAAGGTTTTGGCTCCACTAACACAGTTAATGTCGGGGCTAAAATTTGGGTACAGGGGGTGTCTGGTACTCCTGAACCTGCAGAGGTAATAGCTCTAGGTAAGGATCGTGCTTTATTAAAAATGAGACCAGGAATAGAAAAATGGGAATATGTCCCACAGGAAAAATATTACTTGCGAGAGTGATTTATACTGTACTATCTTTCACAGAGCAACGCTGTACCTACCTTTTAAGTCTTGGAATCCTTGGTATCATGTAGTTGGTCGGATTAGAGGTTGGAGCATGGACACCGGGAGTTAGTCACAGACACCAGCAATGCTGTGATCGATTGGGGTTGGAAAAAAGCAACTACTAATAGGATCGAGGATGGTTTTGTTTGTTCAGCTAATCAGTATTGTACCATTTTGAACATCACTTTCAATGGAACCATTTGGGCAGGAGTTCCAGTAGAGACGGATTATAGGCCAACCTATGCGGTGCATGATGACCAAGGAGTGATAAATGTGGTCTCTAAAGTTAATATTAGTTGTTGCCAACAGTGTGCAAATTTTCCTTACCTGATGTATGGTGAGAGACCATCTTTGGTGGAGAACTGTACCAAAAAGACTAAACCAAATGTAACTTTTTTGCTCTTAACAAGACAGTAGTCATGTACTAATGCTAGTGTGATTCGGAACAGAGGATGGTGGGGTCAGTACTTAATTTTTTTGTAAATTTGAACACCACTCATATTGACCCAGGACATATCAAGAGACTACCCTCTACTTGTGAAAAAGTAGGGCAACATGCACAAAAAACTGTGATATCCATAAAGTACCATAAAAAACTGTATGAAATGACGAAGGAGATCATGGTATGATACATTACTCGGGGGCTATGGCTCCCTAACTGGAACTTTAAAGGGATTTGATATTGAAACCTTGGCAAATAGAATACATAACGAAGGCACAGGCGGTCTCTGTTGCAGATGGGGTTCCTAACATGAGGACAAAATGGGCTTTGTCAATCTGTCCACGATCACAAAGATTGTGGTGAATTTTTTGGAAGGTGGAAGCTCAACGATAAAGTCCATACTGATCATTTCCCAGGGTCTCTTGGGAATGGACAATGGCCTTAACAGGCCCCAGGCTTTGGTTTTATTATTCTTGCTTCTGTTGCAGACCCCACAGGTACCAACATAATCGTTACAATCGGACCTCAGATTTGGCCACCAAAATGTCTGCTGTACAAGCTCCACAGTCTTGGTTACCCAAAAATGTCCTGCCAAGGGGTGGTCATGGCACAGGCTGAGGATCTTGGGGCACAAGCTTTGAGGTACGAATACCTTTTGGTTGTGTAAGAATAGCCCCTCCTGTTCCTGAAAACAGACACCTGATGATAGAACATCCCTTGTGGATGCCTGTTTAAGTTGGGAGATTAGGTCTGCTTGAAGCATCAGAAAACTCTGGGCAAGCAGGATTGTGTCTGTCTGGTGATGTCCTTCCTCTTCAGGATACATGCGAGATAATGCATCAGGTTTGCCATTCTTGGAACCCAGTCTAAAGGTGATGTGGAAGGTGAAACGAGAAAAGAACAGTGCCCACCTGGCTTGGCGTGGCCTCAATCATCTGGCAGCTCTGAGATACTCGAGGTTCTTGTGATCAGTAAAGATCAAAATGGGGTGCGCTGCTCCAGTAGGTAACACCATTCTTTTTAGGCTGTTTTTATGGCTAGTAATTCTCAGTCACTCACATTGTAGTTCTTCTCTGCGGGACTGAGTTTCCTTGAGAAGAAGGCGATGGGATGCAACAGGGACTTTGTTCCTCAACAATGAGACAAGATGGCTTCCAATGCATTTTCTGAGGTGTCCACCCCGATGACGTAAGGTGATGCGGAGTCTGGGTGATGCAGAATGGGTGCTGAGATGAACAATGTCTTTAACTGGTCAAAAGCTGTCCATGAAAAACGGGATTTCTGTCCTGTAAGCTGGGTAATAAGAGAGATGATGGCAGAGAAATTTTTAATAAATTTGTGCTAGAAATTCAATCTCTGTGTGCTCTTCCTGTCTGTAGGAGTGGGCCATTCAAGGATAGATTTAACCTTTTGGGGATCCATGGAGATGCCTGTGGTGGAAATAAATCCTACGAACTGAATTGTTTCTTTTTCAAATTCGAATTTTTCAGCTTTTGCAAATAGTCCATGGTCTTTTAGCCGGCTAAACACATTCTTCACGGTGTGCAGAGAGGAAATTGGAGAAAATCAAAATGTCGTCTAAGTAGACAATCAGGAATAGATCAAGGAAATCTCTAAAAATGTAATTGACAAAATGCTGGAATGTTGCTGGGGCATTGCACAACCCGAAGGGCATGACAAGATACTCATAGTTTCCAAATTTAGTGCAGAAAGCTGTCTTCCATTCGTCCCCTTTGCGGATCCGAACTTATATGCTCCTCGTAAGTCCAGAGACGTTCACACCAAACATCCAACAAATGTGTTTGAGCTGAAGCAGTTTTGTAAAGGGAAATGGTCAAAAATTCTTCCTGAATGTTGTGCAGGTCTGATTCCGAGCTACTGAAAGCACTTAGGTGAGAGGAAGTTCTGGACAGCCGCACTTCAAAAATTTCCCTTTGTAGAAAAATGTATCAAAATTACATGCCACAGCAGAAAATAGGACAGAAGAGCTGACGCGTTTCACACTTTCAACAGTGCTTAATCATAGCTATTCAAAGTGTGAAATGTGTCAGATCTTCTGTCCTATAGCACTGGAAGGGGCGAACACATGTCAAAAAACACACAGAATTTCCAAGCTCAACATACCAACCAATCAGCAACCAACCGAATTCACCTGTCTAACCAGCACTTGATTGAAGTCATTGCTGCCAAAAGAGGTTTGACCAGCTATTAACTCCAAGGGTTCACTTACGTTTTCCTCCAGCACTGTGAATGTTTAAAATGTGTGTTTATTAAAGACATGAGAAATTAGAATTGTTTGTGTGTTATCAGCCTAAGCACATTGTGTTTGACTTTTGTTGAGGATCAATCACATTTTGTGGCAAATGACTGCAGAAAACGAGTTAATTCCAAGGGGCTCACATACTTTTTCTTGCCATTGTAAATGGGATTGAATGTGAATCTAATGTGTAAGCTTTGTACTTTTGAAATAGATTTTATGTGGAACAATGTATCTGCGTCATGAACAGAGAACATCATATGATGTTTTTGCTACATCATGAATAAAGAACATCTTAGACAAATGTGTATGTTTTCTATATTTATTAAAATAAATCCATTAGAAATGATGGCTTTGAAAAAAAAATGTCCTAATTAGAATGGGGACATTAAGCTCCATGATTTTCCCAATTGCTCTGTACCATTTCCCCTTAAATCCTTAATTTCCATAATTACAAGGTAATGCTTTGGCTGCATAGACCATTGCATTCATTTATTCAGTCGGCCATTAGAAGGTTTTGCTTATATCAGTAGACTGTAAAATATTTATGTAAACTACGGAATCAATTTGTATTTGTCATTGCCGCCGTTTTTTTTTTCTGCAGGAAATGCTTTCTGTATGCAAACCGAGAGGAAAACACAGCCAAGTGTGGATGAAGCACATCTACATTCTCAAGGACCAGCATCTGTATTTCTGATATACTGTATTAAGATGTAAATGTAGAGGTTTACTTAAAGCTGAATTCCATGTATGGATATTTTTGCATAGTTGGTGAAGCTTTGACCAATATACACTATGGGCCAGATTCACGTAGGGCAGCGGCGGCGTAACGTATCGTAGATAAGTTACACCGCCGCAAGTTTTCATCGCAAGTGCCTGATTCACCAAGCACTTGCGATGAAAACCTACGCTGGCGGCCTCCGGCGCAAGGCGGGCCAATTCAAATTGGCGTGTGACATTGAAATTAGGCGCGCTCCCGCGCCGGACCTACTGCGCATGCTCAGTTTCGCAATTCCCGTTGTGCTTTGAGCGCCGTGACGTAAATTTTTCGAACGGCGACGCGTGTAGCGTAATTCTGTATTCCCGGACGGCTTGCACAAACGACGTTCATTTTTAAATTTAGACGCGAGAACGACGGCCATACTTTATACAGCAATACGATTGCTGTGTAAAGTTAAGGCACCAAAAACGACGACTAACTTTGCGACGGGAAACTAGACTAGCGGCGACGTAGCGAACGCGAAAATCCGTTGTGAACCACCGTAACTCCTAATTTGCATACCCGACGCTGGTTTACGACGCAAACTCCCCCCAGCGGCGGCCGCGGTACTGCATCCTAAGATCCGACATTGTAAAACAATTACACCTTTTGGATCTTAGGGATATCTATGCGTAACTGATTCTATGAATCAGTCGCATAGATAGAAACAGAGATACGACGGCGTATCAGGAGATACGCCGTCGTATCTCTTTTGTGAATCTGGCCCTATATTACCAAAAGTATTGGGACACCTGCCCTTACACGCACATGAACTTTAATGGCATCCCAGTCTTAGTCGGTAGGGTTCAATATTGAGTTGGCCCACGCTTTGCAGCTATAACAGCTTCAACTCTCCTGGAAAGGCTGTCCACAAGGTTTAGGAGTGTGTCTATGGGAATGTTTGACCATTCTTCCAGAAGCGCATTTGTGAGGTCAGGCACTGATGTTGGATAAGAAGGCCTGGCTCACAGTCTCCGCTCTATTTCATCTTAAAGGTGTTCTATTGGGTTGGGGTGCAGGCCAGTCAAGTTCTTCCACCCCAAACTCACTCATCCACACTATATTGCTAAAAGTATTGGGCCACCCCTCCAAATCATTTGGTGGAGGGGGGATTATGGTGTGGGGTTGTTTTTCAGGGGTTGGGTTTGGCCCCTTAGTTCCAGTGAAGGAAACGCTTAAGGCGTCAGCATACCAAAACATTTTGGACAATTTCATGCTCCCAACTTTGTGGGAACAGTTTGGGGATGGCCCCTCCCTTTTTAAACCTGACTGCACACCAGTGCACAAAATGCATGCTACCTGCTCTTGTTAGGTGCCTCCATTGAAGTTCATTGGGGTCTACTACACGACTACAGTAATTGTGGCTAGCTTCCAGGTCCTGTACCAAGTGGTGATGTCACAATCTCCACCTCATAAAATCATAGAGTGCCTTGCATTTATTAAGGAAAATGCCTGTGTTTTGTAAGCAACCCCCTGTGTTCACTATGCAGCAGGGCCGCATGTGACCTGGTAGCGGTGGCTAATACAATGATTACCAGTTTCAACTGGGATCTGATAGTATGGCATATACATAATTAGGTTTGGTCCAATGTAAATGTATAAATAGCTATACCTTAAAATCAGCTTTAGCATTAATGGGCTGAATATAAGCGTCAAAATTGTTTTTTTAGTAATCATTATATTTGGGAAAATATTCTTTCTGATTGTTTATAATGCTGCTCAGTGCAATTTTTCGATCACGTCTGCCATATTGTAACATAAGCAAAAATAATCCTGCACAATCTATGTTGTTATTAACTGTGCCAGTCTATAAAGACCCTCCTGTCTCTGAGACGGTCTTGGTTGGAGGAATGTGGGTGCTGCCCACTGGAGGCCTAATTTTGGACAAGTATAGCTGTAGGCTTGAGCAGGTTGACGTCCTTACCCATCTTTACTGTGACGTCATCTGCACCGGAATGTCCCATTGTTGAATCCTGGCTCTGGAAAGTTCTACCTTCCGCATCCTCTGAAGAAGTTGAACCTTGGTTCTAGGAACGAGTTGAGAAACTATTGTAGCCCCATCATTGATCGATGTAGAGAATTTTTACTGTACAGTAAAACCTTGGTTTAAGAGTAACTTGTTTAGAGAGCGTTTTGCAAGACAAGCTACATTTTTTAATAAATTTTGACTTGATATACAAGCGATGTCTTGATATAAGAGTAGCGTCATGTCACAACTGAGTATAAAAGAGAAGAGAGGAGCCTCTAAGTGTAGCAATATGATTACATTTAATGAAGGTACAACATTTAGCAACATATTGCTACAATTAGAGGCGCCTCTCTTCTCTTTTATACTCTGTGGCTCCTGCTGGATTTGGCTTCTAATCCCCTTGGGGAGGCTTGATGGACATTTTATGGTTACACAACCTATCACATTGATATAATCTTTTTAGATGGACTATAAACTGAAGGACTTTAAATGGTTGTGGAACAAATCATTTGAGTTTCCATTATTTCTTATGGGGAAATTTGCTTTGATATACAAGTGCTTTGGATTGCAAGCATGTTTCTGGAACAAATTATGCTCGCAATCCAAGGTTTTACTGTACTGATTATGTCAATGATAATCGTTTGTAAATGATGGGGATGTAATGAATAAGACTGTAACACACACTAGCCTTTTAATATAATTAGCTAATAAACTTGTTTTGCGTTATAACAATGATATTTGTGAGGGCATTTCTTGTACTTGTATGTGCTTTTTATTTTTTGAAACTTTGGGTAAGATTCCTTAATTTTTTTACTATCCCAGTTCATCTTTTTCACTTGTGTGTGACTTTCATGATTTCTAAAGCTTAATTTTGTCAATTCAATTTGTGTTCTATCGGGTTGGGGTCGTGACTCTGTGCAGGTCAGTCAAGGTCCTCCACCCCAAACTCGCTCATCATGTCTTTATGGACCTTGCTTTGTGCACTGGTGCACAGTCATGTCCACATCAGTGCGCTTCTGGAAGAATGGTCAAACATTTCCATAGACACACTCCTAAACCTTGTAACAGCCTTCCTAGAAGAGTTGAAGTGGTTATAGATGCAAAGGGTGGGCCAACTCAATATTAAACCCTACGGACTAAGACTGGGATGCCATTAAATTTCTTGTGCGTGTAAAGGCAGGTGTCCCAATACTTTTGGTAAAATAGTGTATATTGGTCTATTGGTGTATTTGAGAACTGCTTGATATGCCAATGTATTTGTAATTCTGTTCAGCCAATCTTGGCACTCCAACACCCCTGCTGGGCAGCACAGCCAGGTTCATAACATGCACTAAAAGAAATAAAAAGTTTGCCACTGCTGACTCCATCTGAAAATAGTAATTGCCTGGTCATCTTTGTCTTCAGTTGTTTCTGGATTACCGCTCATGTAAATGTTACAACTCTTGACCTAAACACTTGTCCAGGGTCAGTGTCTCAGAAATGAGGATACGCAGGGTGGAGATATTTAATTTGCCCAACATTTTGGCAGCAATCAAAAGTTTTTAGTAAAATGTAGCTTTTTTTGTGAGACTGTTAACAAAATGACATTTACCTGTCCAGGGATCCAGCACTGTCCTCACCCAGGCCGAGTCTTCACCGGTCCAGGGTTCACCTTCAACATTTTTCTTTATATATAACTACTGTCATGTTGTATCATTTAAATTGATACTAATGTATTCACTCAACAGTGTCCGTGTCCTAGCTTTTGCATTAGACATCATTAAGCTGGCCATGGATAAAGAAAATTCTTAGGAAAAGAATATTCTAAGAAAGTTATTTTGTTTTTCTAATCATTAGTGGGTCAAACTGACGTTTATTTTCAACCAAAGTGATGAGAAAATTCAAAGAAACCGGATAAAAAGCTAATTTTTAACAGTAAAATTTTTTTTTTTTTTGTTCCAAAACTTAAATGTTAAAAGCAAATCAAATCTTTTGAATGGTCTTCGAATATTTAGAAAATTTACGTATGAATTTTCCTAAGACTTTTCCTAAGAATTTTCGTTTCGAAATTCTATCCATCTTTGGCGAAGTGTACCTACAATACAGCTCATGTGACGCTGTCTATGGTGCTGAAATATACTTTTCATTGGATTCCTTTTTATCTCTCTCACATTTAGATTCCTAAATACAGAGATCAACGCATGACTTCTCTGAATGTAGACCCACTCCTTTAAATATCCAATCATTATAGCTTGTCCCCCATGTCTCCCACCGCCCTCACACTACTTACAGATGGGGGGATAAAGTGCCCAGCCTGCTGTCATTCTGTTCCATGGCACCCGCACGTAAATCCTGCCACACCATGCCACCTACATGCGGGGCGCTGGGCAGTCTGCCCACCTGCAGTGACCTGCATGTGACATAGTGTGCCCTGAAATAAATTACTGAATCATTTTTTTCAGCAAGGCAGGTTGTAAATCGAACCACCTAATTGCAAAGCTGCTGTGATGAATAGAACTGTACTGAACTTGTGATATCTAAATAAAATTCTGTGGAAAAAAAAGTAAACAGTGCAATTTGCTTGGATTGGTGCATCGGCACTGTGTCTCCTAATGCAAACCAACAGCTGTGAGATCAATGCATCTTGCTGGTGTGGATGAGCCCTAAATTCTAGGCATTCTATTTACTCCTAAAAATATTCTGCAGTGAGAGGCGGGTATTTATTCAGAGGCAGAGGTTCTGCACGTGGCGGTAGTAGGGGGCGTCAGTTGCAGTTTGTCCTTAAGGCCCCCCCCTCTCCTGTCACCCTCTAATTATCATAGATAGATTCATGCATTGTATGAATCTATCTATGGTTGGTGCTGACACCCCCTATTCAGGTGTCCGGCCCCTTTTCGGTCACCAGGAACCTGAATTACAGCGGTGGGGGTGTTTTTTGGAAGCACCTGATTAGAGCCTTTTGCTCTAATAGGCGTTCAAAAAAGTGAGAAGCGGGTGCAACGCTGTGCGTTCCTCACTCAACTTAATGTTAGCAAAGCCAAAGAAATTCTCTTTGCTAACCTTGACCCGCCTCTCAGCCAATCAGGTAGCCGGGTCTGTTACCGGTCACCTGATTGGCTGAAATGTCAGGCGCTGTGTTTGGACGCCTATGAGGCATCCAATCATAGGAGAGGAGGATGGGAGAAGACGCATGGAGGGGAGAAGAGACAACAAGACAGGGTGTGTCCCGCAGATGGCGGGCGGGGGTGGGGGAATCACAGTGGCAGCATTGGATGGCACAGTGGGAGAATTTGATGGTACAGCGGCAGCATTGGGAGCATTTAATGGCACAGTGGCAGCATTGGATGGCACAGTGGCAACATTGGATGGCACAGTGGGAGCATTTGATGGCACAGTGGCAGCATTGGGAACATTTTATGGCACAGTGCCAGCATTGGATGGCACAGTGGGAGCATTTGATGGCACAGTGGCAGCATTGGGAGCATTGGATGGCACAGTGGCAGCATTGGATGGCACAGTGGGAGCATTTGATGGCATAGTGGCAGTATTAGGAGAATTTGATGGCACAGTGGCAGCATTGGATGGCACAGTGGCAACATTGGATGGCACAGTGGGAGCATTTGATGGCACAGTGACAGCATTGGGAACATTTTATGGCACAGTGCCAGCATTGGATGGCACAGTGGGAGCATTTGATGGCACAGTGGCAGCATTGGGAGCATTGGATGTCACAGTGGCAGCATTGGATGGCACAGTGGGAGCATTTGATGGCACAGTGGCAGCAGTAGGAGCATTTGATGGCACAGTGGCAGCATTGGATGGCACAGTGGCAGCATTGGGAGCATTTTATGGCACAGTGGCAGCAATAGATGGCACAGTGGCAACATTGGATGGCACAGTGGCAGTGTTTGATGGGCACAGTGGCTGCAATTGATGAGCAGAGTGGCTGCGTTTGATGGCACAGTGGCGATATTTGATGACACAATGGCTGTGTTTGATGGCACAATGAGGCTGCAATTGATGTTTTTTTTTTTCAATTTTTTTTGCGCCCGGGGGCATATTTTTCTTGCATGTCCCCCTGAGAGCTACAGCGATTGCACTTTTTATATAATATTGCTCAGGTCTGTCTTTCCTTTCAGGCAGGATGTTACAAAATATCCACATTAAAAATGTTACAACTTATCCATAGAAATAAATGTATCCATGTATCCATGTTTATTAGATTGCCCTCTAGTGGACACTGTGCACAGTTCTCCTGATTCTCGCTGCTATCTGTGCCATCTTCTCTTTCCATTTCCATCAGCAGACATCAATGTCATTTCCCTGTCACCAATTATAATTTGCTCGCGCTTCACGTGTCAGCAGCAGGAGAAAAGGTTGTCAAAAATGCTCACTCAAGAAAGCCAACAAGAGGAATGAGCTAATGGGATTAGAGAGATATCACTGAATACTGTCACAAAGTGGCTGCATAGGCTGAGGTGCTGCATGGTGCAATTCTGCCAGGACTGTACATGGTATCCACTGAGATACTTACTATCCAATGAACCACTGCTGAGCTACCAACTACCCTTTATACTGAGCTACTTACTGCTCTCTATACTGGGCCACTCTAACCACTGTGCTAAGCACTACTGTATATACTGAGCTGCTCACTACTTTATTCATTGGGCCACAGGGACTACTGAGCTACTCACTACCCTAAAAACTGGGCTGCTGTGACCACTGTGCTACTTAGTACCGCAAATAATGAGCTTCTGTGCCTACTGAGATACTCACTACTCTATATACTAGGCTACCATGATAATGAGCTACTCACCACCCTATGTATTCAACTACTGTGACCACTGAGCCACTCACTCCCTTATTTACTGGGCTTCTGTAAACCCTGAGCTACTCAGCACTCTTTATACTGAGCTGCTCCGATCACTGAGCTATTCACTACTTTATAAACTGGGCTACTGTGACTAATGAGCTGCTCACTGTCCTGTATACTGGACTCCTGTAACTACTAAGTTACTCACTACCCTATAAACTGGACTGTGGTGACCACTGAGCAACTCACTAGTTACCCTATTCAGTATACTAGTGTGCTGTGACCACTGGTCTACTAACTACCCTAAATATTGGACTTCAGTGACCATTGGGCTACTAACTACACTAAATATTGGACTTAATTGCCCACTGAGCTACTCACTACCCTATATGCTTGGCTGCTGTAACTGATGAGCAACTCACTTACTATCTTATACACTGGGCTGCTGTGACCATTGAGCAACTCACTCACTCTCTTATATACTGGACTTCTGTGACAACTGAGCTACGTAATTCCCTATATACAGGAGTCAGGACTGTGGTGACCACTAAGCTGCTCACTCATTACCCTATGGTGGGCTGTACCAACTGAGCTACTCAATATCCTATATATTTGGCTGCTGTTACCACTGAGGTGCTCACTACACATTATACTGGGCTCTGCTGACCACTGAGCTACTCACTACCATATATAGGGATATATATATAGGGATCATCTGATTGCCTCTTGTGGGATCAGGAAGGAATTTTTTCTTCCCTTGATGGAGCAAATTGGATCATGCTTTGCTGGAATTGTTTGCCTTCCGCTGGATCAACTGTGGGTATGGGATTTGTACATAGGATTGTAAACTAATTTTTTTTATGTTTTGTCCTTTTTATTCGTTAAACCGGGTGGACTTAGTGTCTTTTTTCAACCAGACTAATTATGTGTAACTAGCTTTTACCACTGAGCTACTCACTATCCCATATAATGGGCTGCTGTGACTTCTGAGCTACTCACAACCTTATAGACTGGACTGCTTTGACTACTGAGCTACTCACCCAATTCCCTATCTACTGGGTGGCTTTGATCACTGAGCTACTCATTACCCTATATACTAGGCTGTTGTAATCACTGAGCTACTCGCTACCCTATATACTAGGCTGTTGTAATCACTGAGCTACTCACTACCCTATATACTAGGCTGTTGTAATCACTGAGCTACTCACTACCCTATGCTGGACTACTGTGTCTATTGAGCTACTCACTAACTTATATATTGGTCACTCCTGTGACCACTGAGCTACCTACTCATTATCCTATATACTGGGCTGCTGTGACTACTTACTGTAGCTACTTATTACCCTATATACTGGTGTGTTGTGACCACTGAGTTACTCACTACCCTATATATTGGGCTGCTGTAATTACTTAGCTACGTATTGCCCTATAGTGATGTAGCGAACCTAAAATTTCGCGTTCGCGAACGCCGATTGCGAACTTGCGCATATGTTCTCGAATGCGCGAACCGCCATAGACTTCAATGGGCAGGCGAATTTTAAAACGCACAGGGACTCTTTCCGGCCACAATAATGATGGAAAAGTTGTTTCAAGGGGACTAACACCTGGACTGTGGCATGCCGGAGGGGGATCCATGGCAAAACTCCCATGGAAAATTACGTAGTTGTCGCAGAGTCCGTTTTTAATCCATAAAGGGTATAAATCACCTAACATTCATAAATTGTTTGGAATAACGTGCTCTAAAACATCAAGTATGATGTTATATCGATCAGGTAGTGTAAGGGTTAGGGTTAGGGTTAGAGATAGGGTTAGGGTTAGGATAACAGATAGCGTTAGGGTTACAGATAGGGTTAGGGTTAGGGTAACATAGGGTTACAGTTAGGCCGGGTACACACGGACAAACATGTATGGTGAAAGCGGTCCGTCGGACCGTTTTCACCATACATGTCTGCCAGAGGGCTTCTGTACGATGGTTGTACACACCATCGTACAGAAGTCCGCGCATAAACAATACGCGGGGCGTGTCCGCGGTGTCGCCGCGTCGATGACGCGGTGTCGCCGCGACAATGACGCGGCGACGTGGGCGGCCCGCCTTTAAAATGCTTCCACGCATGCGTCGAAGTCATTCGACGCATGCGAGGGACGGCGGGCGCCTGGACATGTACGGTAGGTCTGTACTGACGACCGTACATGTCCGAGCGGGCTGAATTCCAGCGGGCTGTTTTAAAACAAGTCCAGGAATATTTGTCTGCTGGGAAAAGGCCCGGCGGGCAAATGTTTGCTGGAATTCGGCCCGCTCGCGCCCACACACGACCAAACATGTCTGCTGAAACTGGCCTGCGGGCCAGTTTCAGCAGACATGTTTGGTCGTGAGTATGGGGCCTTAGGGTTAGGGTTAGAGATAGGGTTAGGGTTAGGGTAACAGATAGGGGGTAGGGTAGGGTTAGGGTTACAGACAGGGTTAGGGTTACAGATAGGGTTAGGGTTACAGTCTGTAACCCTAACCCTATCTTTAACCCTAACCCTATCTGTAACCCTAACCCTATCTGTAACCCTAACCCTAACCCTGTCTGTAACCCTAACCCTATCTGTAACCCTAACCCTATCTGTAACCCTAACCCTGTCTGTAATAGGGTTAGGGTTCACAGTGACAGACCAAACTCTGACAGATCAAACTCCCCGTTTAACGCACCGCAAACACCTGCAAACAGTCCATTTGCACAACCGCAAACTCCCCATTTACACAAGGTTGGATACCAAGCTAGCCATGTCCCGTTCCTTGTCCTCACTGACGTCAATGAACGTTTTTGAGATTGCAGGCGATGGGTGTTTTTCAAAGCCTATGGTCGTGCTGAGGTAGTTCAGTGACAGTTAAGTGACCCAGAAAACAATGATTCTGCAGTGTGGGCCCATTGTTGGCCTAGTAGGCTTTAATGATCACCTTAGATGATCACAAAGAAATTTAATGGTTTTTCTATGCAAAATTATCCAGCTGATCGCTTTTGGTCTGATCACAATGAAGCAATGACCTTATCATCTGGGGTGTGCCAGCATTGTCATTGCCAACACACTCATAGAGGTGGTCGCTTCATTGTGATACGCAAGCCCCTTCACCACAACAAGGTAGCGATCACGAAGGGGAATTGACACATGTTTGTGCCTTTTTTTAATGTTTTTGCAGCCACAGTGCAGCACCAGAGGCCAGAAAAATTAGGCATGTACACATGTCTAAAAAATTAGGTATTGTTGCAGCTGCTGCTGTAGCAGCGCCAGAAAAATTGACGTTTTCCAGGCAGAAAGTGCACTAAAACATTGAGGCTTGAACCCTAGTTGGTGGCGGATAAGCCACGCAAGTCATCCGGCAGAGATAAAATACAGCAGCGTGTGGACCATTTATAGCCCAAGGAAGCTCATCTCATCAGGCCTTTAGTCAAATGTATCGCCCACTGTCAGTCCCTTCGGGATCCATGCCTCATTCATCTTAATAAAGGTGAGATAATCTAGACTTTTTTGACCTAGGCGACTTCTCTTCTCAGTGACAATACCTCCTGCTGCACTGAAGGTCCTTTCTGAAAGGACACTTGAAGCGGGGCAGGACAGAAGTTCTATCGCAAATTGGGATAGCTCAGGCCACAGGTCAAGCCTGCACACCCAGTAGTCAAGGGGTTCATCGCTCCTCAGAGTGTCGATATCTGCAGTTAAGGCGAGGTAGTCTGCTACCTGTCGGTCGATTCGTTCTCTGAGGGTGGACCCCGAAGGTCTGTGGCGACGCGTAGGGCTGAAAAAGCTCTGCATGTCCTCCATCAACACGTCTGTAAAGCTTCCTGTCCTTGCCGGCGTGGTCATGGTAGGAGGAGGATTACTTTCACCTCTTCCCCTGTTAGATTCCCGTTGTGCTGCGACATCACCCTTGTATGCTGTGTAAAGCATACTTTTTAATTTATTTTGGAACTGCTGCATCCTTTCCGACTTCCGGTAATTCGGTAACATTTCAGGCACTTTCTGCTTATACCGGGGGTCTAGTAGCGTGGCCACCCAGTACAGGTCGTTCTCCTTCAGCCTTTTTATACGAGGGTCCCTCAACAGGCACGACAGCATGAAAGACCCCATTTGCACAAGGTTGCATGCCGAGCTACTCATGTCCCGTTCCTCGTCCTCACTGATCTCACTGAAGGTCTATTCTTCCTCCCAGCCACGTACAACACCACGGGTACCAGATAGGTGACAACGAGCACCATGGGATGCCTGCTGTGGTTGGTCTTCCTCCTCCTCAAAGCCACATTCCTCCTCTGACTCCTCTTCCTCACACTCCTCTTCCAGCGTTTCTGCAGGTCCAGCAAGCGATGCTGATTCTGGTGGTGGTGATGGTGACCACAACTCTTCCTCTTCCTCTCGCTCATCTACGGCCTGATCCAGCACTCTTCGCAGTGCACGTTCCAGGAAGAAAACAAATGGGATGATGTCGCTGATGCTGCCTTCAGTGCGACTGACTAGGTTTGTCACCTCCTCAAAAGGACGCATGAGCCTACAGGCATTGCGCATGAGCGTCCAGTAACGTGGCAAAAAAATTCCCAGCTGCGCAGAGGCTGTCCTAGCACCCCGGTCATACAAATACTCGTTGACGGCTTTTTCTTGTTGGAGCAGGCGGTCGAACATTAGGAGTGTTGAATTCCAACGTGTCGGGCTGTCGCAAATCAGTCGCCTCACTGGTATGTTGTTTCGCCGCTGGATATCTGAAAAGTGTGCCATGGCCGTGTAGGAACGCCTGAAATGGCCACACACCTTCCTGGCCTGCTTGAGCACATCCTGTAAGTCTGGGTACTTATGCACAAAGCGTTGTACAATCAGATTCATCACATGTGCCATGCACGGGACATGTGTCAACTTGCCCAAATTCAATGTTGCCAACAAATTGCTTCCGTTGTCACACACCACTTTGCCGATCTCCAGTTGGTGCGGAGTCAGCCACTGATCCACCTGTGTGTTCAGGGCGGACAGGAGTGCTGGTCCGGTGTGACTCTCTGCTTTCAGGCAAGTCAACCCCAAGACGGCGTGACACTGTCGTATGCGTGATGTGGAATAGCCCCTGGGGAGCTGGGGGGGTGAAGTTGAAGTGGAGCAAGACGCAGCAGCAGAAGACGACTCAGCCGAGGAGGTTATCAAAGAGGATGGAGTAGGAGGAGTAGAGGAGGTGGCAGCAGACCTGCCTGCAAGTCGTGGCGGTGTCACCAACTCCTCTGCAGAGCCACGCATTACATGCTTGTCAGCCGTCAGCAGGTTTACCCAATGCGCAGTGTAGGTGATATACCTGCCCTGACCGTGCTTTGCAGACCAGGTATCAGTGGTCAGATGGACCCTTGCCCCAACACTGTGTGCCAAGGATGCCATGACTTCCTTTTGCACAATAGAGTACAGGTTGGGGATTGCCTTTTGTGAAAAGAAATTTCGGCCGGGTACCTTCCACTGCGGTGTCCCAATAGCTACAAATTTTTTGAAGGCCTCAGACTCCACCAGCTTGTATGGTAAAAGCTGGCGGGCTAAGAGTTCCGACAAGCCAGCTGTCAGACGCCGGGCAAGGGGGTGACTCTGTGGCATTGGCTTCTTACGCTCAAACATGTCCTTGACAGACACCAAACTGTGGGCAGATGAGCAGGAACTGCTCAAGGTGAGAGATGGAGTGGCGGATGGTTGAGAGGGGGCAAGGAGGACAGCAGTGGTTGATGTGACTGAAGATGCTGCACCAGGAGGAGGATGGTGGCTTTGAGCTTGTGTGCTACTTGTACTCTTCATCAATCATCATGTGTTGATCCCATAGGCGTTTGTGATGTGTGATCATGTGCCTTCGCAAAGCAGTTGTACCTAGGTGGGTGTTGGATTTCCCACGACTCAGTTTCTTTTGGCACAGGTTGCAAATGGCATCACTGTTATCAGAGGCAGACACACAAAAAAATGCCACACTGCTGAGCTTTGCAATGCCAGCATTCTGGTGGTGGCAACAGCATGTGTTGATTGGCATGCTGTCTGGCTGACCCTGGGTGCCGATACATACTGTCTGACTGTGCCACTAGCTCCCTGCGACGACCTCCCCCTGCTTCCAACTCGTCTCCTCCTCCTCTCTGTCTCCCCATCTGAACTTTCCCCCTCTTCTTCTTCTCTTCGAGCGGGCACCCACGTGACATCCCCGGACACATCGTCATCATCAACCGCTTCACTTGTATCTGACAACTCAGCAAAGGAAGCAGCAGCGGGTACATCATCATCACACCATACGTCCATGTGTGTAATGCTGCCTGACTGAGTCATATCCCTTTTATCTACAACCTCTGGCAATAATGGTTGCGCATCACTCATTTCTTCCAACTGATGTGTAAATAACTCCTCTGACAGATCAAGTGAAGCAGCTGTGATGCTAGTGTTGGTGGTGGCGGCATGCGGGCGAGTGGTAACTTGAGAGGTGCCCGAAGCTGAGCTGGAGTAGGATGGTGTGTCAAGGTTATGAGCAGAAGCTGTAGAAGATTGGGTGTCCTGTGTTAGCCAGTCAACTATGTCCTCAGAACTTTTCGAGTTCAGGGTACGTGGCCTCTGAACACTGGGCATTATTCTAGGGCCAAAGGGAATCACAGCACCACGACCACGATAGCCCCTGCGGGGTGGCCTGCCTCTGCCAGTCATTTTTTATTATTTGTTTAGTTGTACTATGCGTGCAAACTACTGTGACACCAGATATGAGTGGCACTGTGCACTGGCAGAAGTTGGCAGAGTAGACGCTGTAGGCCTGACACACGCCTGCAGACAATTAACTGCTATTCTATTGCAGTCAAAATTGTGTTTTTTCTTTTTAAATTTAATATACTATGCCACCAGATATATGAGTGGTGGCACTGGGCAAGTGAGCACAGTTTACACTATGAGCCTGACACACGCTGGCAACTGACTACAATTCTATTGCAGTAAATTTTAGGGGGTTTTTAAATGTTATGTACTGTGCCACCAAGACAGATGGGTGGTGGGTGGCACTGGGCACAGTGTACGCTGTACCCTGACACACGCTGGCAGACAGGCAACAGGCAAAACTAATTTTTTTTTTTAAATGTTATCTACTGTGCCAAGAAAGATAGATGAGTGGTGTATGGCACTGGGCACAGTTTACGCTGTGATCATGACACACACAGGCTGCCTTCCTAGCAGGCAACTGCAATGAGATTACAGAGAAAAAAAAGCCACCAAGATAGATGAGTGGTGGATGGCACTGGGCACAGTGTACGCTGTGATCCTGACACACACAGGCTGCCTTCCTAGCAGGCAACTGCAATGAGATAAGATTACAGAGAAAAAAAAGCAGACTGATATACCAGCCCTAAAAAGGGCTTTTTGGGGTTACCAGCCCTAAAAAGGGCTTTTTGGGGTGCTGTCCTTACAGCAGAGATCAGATGAGTCGTTCAGGAAAACACTACTCTAGCTATTCTTTCCCTATCAATTCAGCAGCACTATCCCTCCTCTCACTAAGAATGCAGGTTCGGAATGAATCTAAAATGGATGGATGGATGCTGCCCTAGAGGTGGGAGGGTCAGGGAGGGAGGGTATGCTGCTGATTGGCTGGAATGTGTCTGCTGACTGTGACATTGAGGGTCAAAGTTTGCTCAATGAAAAATAATAGGAGGCGGGTCGAACATCGCAAATTTTTTCGCGCGCATCGGCGAACGCGCAAAATTCGCCGCGATTTATTCGCCGGCGAACAGTTCTGTACATCTCTATTGCCCTATAGACTGGACTGCTGAGACCACTGAGCTACTCATTACTATATACTTGGTTGCTATACCCACTGAGCTTACTCACTACCATATATACTGGGCTGCTGTGACTACTGAGCTATTCTATAATGTATAAATAATTATTTACCAACGTATCTGCTAACAGTTGCTGTGAATTGTCATTCAATATCCTATCTACTGCATGTCTGTTATGATCACTAAACCACTGTACTATTGATATGCCCGCTTACAGTATGCACTCACCATTACTTTGTCCCCTACATTGCTGCAGTAACCAACAGGGGCACTTGCCCCATCATCCATACTGCTGTAGCTTTGATTGCTGAGCAACTCACTATGCCCTTGAGTGCCAGCTGTCACCACCTAAGTGGCCACTATATAATCCATTGCATGGCCGGCGTGACCACCAAGCCACTTTGCTTTTTATTTGCTTAACTTATAATACTGTGATACAATGACTACTTCTACAGAGGCCACTGAGACACTGTCCTCTGCACTGCACAGAGTCGTAACAATGCATGGAACACAATGGGTTCGATTTACTTTGCAAAGTGCAGTTGCACACTGCGAGAGCAGTTGCTCCAGAGCTTAGTAAATGAGCAGGAGCTCTGCTTACTTTTATCAACCAATCGTGTGCAAGCAAAAATTAATTATTTTTATTTTCCTTGCATGTGATTGGGTATTCTTTGCAAAGTGAAGCTTTACCTCATTTACTAATCTCTAGAGCAACTGCACTTGCAGAGTGCATTTGCACTTTGCAAGGTGCACAGTCTATTGGCCTTTAGTAAATCAACCCCATAGATTCCTGTTTATGTATCTGTTAGTTTAGTACCAATCCGTCCAATGTATCATTCATCTCTTTATCTATTCATCGATCTATCCTTCCAATCCATCAGTTATCCATCCATCTAATCCAGCCATTCATCCAATCCATCCAATCCATTATCCAATTATGTACCCATCCATCCATTCTTTATCCATTCCATCCACAAAGCACACAATTAATCCCTTCACAGGTCATTATTAATCAATTTGAATGAATAAATGTTGACAAAATAAATGTAATGTTATATTTCCATACTTTTCTAATAAATATATTTTATTCCATGCCTTTTGAATATTTGCATTGAAAACTCTTAATATGTAATGAAGCAGAAATAAATCGATAAAACACACCCAGACAGACAGTTTTCTTTTACTATTTATTGTTCAATGTTTAAATTTGTCAGCAAAGTGCTTGAAATAGTCTCTATAATAACGCCCTATCATCATACATTAAATATATAAAATTAAACCTCATCAACATAATAACTTATATACACCAATATGTAGAATAATCAAGTACAATAAAACTGTAGCAGACCTCATTAATGTGACTTTTTAACCCCCTCGCCGCCAGGGGCAGCCAAACCATCACCCCACCCCCCAGGCCGGAGACGACTCATTATTTACATTTAATTACAATTATTTCATGGATAAATCATACAATACAATTGTGTATATCGTGAAATCACGAAAAGAAGATCCATTGTTTGTTCCAACAATGTATATTAAGTCACAGGTTCTAAATTCCTATTCACCCTGAGAGGAAAAAGGACACAGATTTTTTTTCTTTTTTCTTTATTTCTGGTTTTATATGAAAAAGATCCCCGAACTGTAAGGAAAGTATTAATTACATATCTGTTGATTGCAGTGGCGAATCCCATTCAGTTGAATAGGAGGTGAATAATATGCAATGCAAAGACCTTCATTTACTGTCTTTATAAGGTCCAAATAATGTACAGACATGGTGGCTATCAAAACCTTCTGAATTTGTATGAATCAAGTGCTTTTGAGTTGCAAGTCAATGACTTCATCATTGTTGCGTCAAAAAAAAAAAAATAGAACCTAAAAGAAAATATCAATTTAGGATTTTATGTACAATTTCTAGGCAACATCTAAGTTCTCCCCATAAGGTAAATTTAGTTCATGCGTTAAAAGTAGATGGGCAAGAATTAAAGTGCTCCCAATTTGATTTTGAATTTTTGTGAGATTGGCCCCAGAAATGTACAGTTATTTCATCAGAAAGTGAATGCACAGATGAAAAAAGATCTATGTGAGTCCAAGAACCTTTAAAGTTACATCATGGGCTTTTATCTAGCTAGGATCTCAGGGCTTCTTGTGACGTCGTAGCAGGTTAGGTACATTCAGGATGCATGGCTGCTCTAGGGTTGGTCCTAGTCACTACTGAGCATCTGCACCATGATGGAAGTCTTTCAGGTTTAATGAGGTGCACTATTCCTAGGAGGAGAGTCTTTGCTCTCATGGGCATTTGCACCATTGTGAAAGTTTTTCAGCTCTGTACAGTAATCACACAGAATGCAGTCAGTTAGGGTCCTTTTATAAGTGAGGGGCATAAAAAGCTGGAGCCCCATAAGACTGGGAGCTCAAAACAAATGGCGAGAGGACTCCACCTGGCCCTGAAAGGAAGGGTATTTGAGCTGTACACATGAGCCCACTGGGTCCATGGGTTGCATAGCCAGGGTGTCCATGTAAGCTTAACGGATTGCCCATTGGGGGGGAATGACTAAGAGGACTCAGTCCTCCCATACCTCCAGACCCTCCCCCATGGTTGGAGCCTCCTGTAGGGGCACTGGTGTCGGCTCCAGGGTTTTGCTTCTTCCACTTTGTGCGTCGGTTCTGAAACCAGATTTTCACTTGGGTCTCAGTCAGGCTTAGTGACAAGGCAAGGTTTAGTCTCTCGCATACTGATAAGTATCTGGTGGACTTAAACTTGTTCTCTAGGGCCACCAACTGTTCATAGGTGAAAGCGGTGCGAGCTCTGCGGGGCTTACCAGACTTGGCATCTGAACCTGTTCGTTTTCTTTTGGGCTTGCCATGCTGGGCCTGCTGTTGGTTCTGCAGCCCTTGGTTCTTGCCAGACTCTTGTGAGTTAGGAGATTTATTCTGACCCACAAGGCTGTCCTCTGTCTGTGGGGCCCCTATGCCTGGATCCCTGTCCATGGTTCCAGAAGTGGTGGAATTGCTGCTCTCTTCGCTGCAAAGTTCTTCATCTTCCTCATCCTCCTCCTCTTCCTCTAGGTCACTGCCAGGGCTGGGACTGAAATCTTGGTTTTGACATTCCTCCCCAGCTTGCTGGTATAGATCTGCATCTTCTGAAATAGAAAGAATTGTGATTAGAATCAGGCGCCACCTGCAGGCCATCAAAGAAAACTTATCTCACTTTACTTTAATTTAAAGTTGTAAAAAAAAGGCAACATTTTTTTTCAGGAATTCTCTACATTAAGGTAAAAAGCCTTCATGTGTCTGTGCCACCCCCACCCATTAAATACTTACCTGAGACTTGTGACAAGGTCATCTAGAGCCCAGGGCAAACATACCTAAAACGCGCCCCCTCCCTAACATGTATGAGCATTATGTGTAAGCAAAAATCCCCTCCCCCCAAAACAATTGAGCACTAATCTGCAGGCTTACCCTCTAAACATAAAATCCCCCGCCTCCCAGGATAAATACGCCCCCGGCTGAAATCCCCCTCCCAGCACAAACCCCCTATCTCCTCGAATCTCCACAGCAAAACCCCCTTAAAAAAATCACTTCTCCTAGCACAAATACTCTATCCCTCAAATCTCCCCTCTGAATACAGATCCTCTCCCCCCACTCCAAACCCCCACCGAGCACAAATCCCCCCAAACGAACCTAATCACACAAATCCCCCTTCCTCCTATAAAATCTCCCCTCCTAGAACAAATCCCCTCCCCCCCTCTACCATATCACCTCTTCTAGCACAACCCCCCCCAAATCCACCCTCCTAGCACAAATCCTCTTTAACCAAAAGCCCCTATTCATCAGATTTCCCCCCCTAGAACATTTCTTACCCCCCGCTGCCTCCCAAATTCCCTCTTCCAACACAAATAACTCCCCCTCAATCTCCTTGTGGAGCCCCCCTCACCTCACATGATACCACAGTGCCCAGGGCAGCTTTCCCTCCTGCCCACCCCTTGTCTCGGCAGGCAGTTTACTATGGGAGAAGACACAGAATGGTAGTCAAGTTTTCTAGCAAGTTCAATGGCACATTTCCAAGTGACTTAAAAAAACACTGCAAGTCAACATTAAAAATTCTTGATTTTTATGTACTGTTGCCGGCAAGTTAAGAGCCTTTTTACAAAGAGGTAAAGTCAATGTTTTTGCTTTTTATCTGCGACCCTCTCCCCTCTACATCAGTTGAAAACACACAAATGAAATGCTATTTCTCAGCAGTAGAAGACAGGGGGTGGGGATCTGATGTCACACACTGCACAGCTAGAGCACAGAGCTTCAGTGTAATCTGAGAACTGAGTGGAGGGAATGGACACACCCCCTCTACAGAGTCTTAAAGAAAAATATACAAGGCTAAAGTTTTCGATCACCTGCTGTGTGCTAGGGGGGGGTTGGGTCATTAACTGTATTCTATTGTTTCGACATAGACTATGAGGCCCCGTACACACGGCCGAGAAACTCGACGAGCAAAACACATCGTTTTGCTCGTCGAGTTCCTTGTGAAGCCGCCGAGGATCTCGGCGAGCCAAGTTTCCCCGTTGACTAACGAGGAAATAGATAACATGTTCTCTATTTGGCCCGACGGGATCCTCGTCGGTTTCCTCGGCCGAAAGTGTACACACGGCCGAGTTTCTGGCTGAATTCTGCCGAGAAACTCGGTCGTGTGTACGGGGTCTGAGAAGTGACTCACACAGATAGCAGAAGGAAGAGAGATCAAAGAAAAATTACATTAAGTGCTTTGGATTGAGGCAAGTGTACACACTGTAGAACGACATGCTTTGGTCATTTTTCATGTTTTACATCCACTTTAAACTAAGATTTTCATATTATTATTACTATTATTATTATACAGGATTTATATTTGAATACACCAACAGTTTGCACAGTGCTTTACAACATGAGAGCAAACACTACAGTTACAATACAATTCAATACAGAGGGCCCTGCTTAAAAGTGTCATATAATAATAAAGAAATAAAATAAATTTAAGTGAAATAAAATAAAACAAAACAAATCAAAATAAAATAAAATCAAAATAAAATAAAATAAATATGAATAAATAAATGCAGCTACCACCAAAATCCATAAATGATGTCTTACTGCATCAAAAAGAAAAACAAATATGGAACAAAAGGATTTACTCTTTTTGAGAAAAGAAGGAAGTACAGCAGGATTAAAAAGGGTTCATTCTTTTTTGCATAATTTTATTTTAATTTAATTTATTTTTCTGTACATTTATGGGTACTTCTATTTGTGGAATGGATGTGTCCAGCTTTCTCTGCTCTGATGACGATTGGGCTTAATAATGAGGGGTCCTCTCCTTCTGCCTTTCATTGTACCCTAGCAAGGATTTATAGTGATCCCTGTTCAGGGCCAGCCATCAATACACTTATGGGCGCACAGGTTAAAAACCAGAACAAATCTGAAATCAGGAGTGCTAATGTGTCCTCTTTAAGTAAAGAAAAAAAACACATATACCAATAAAGGTCCTTAAAACTGAATTCCTGCCTTCCCATCAGTCCTTACAGATTTGAACAAGGTGTCTGTCCTGTACAGAAATTGGTTTATCTGTGAGCTTCTCACTATGTACATCAGAAGCTGCAGTAAGTAGGATAGAGCTGATCTAATTTTCTGGCTGGAGGACTTCCAGCATAGTGTAGCCCTTTCCTCCCCAGGCTGAATGTTATGGGCCCACCCCTTTCATTTACTGCATTACATAGAAAAGCACAGAGACCTAATCACTGGGCCTAAAATAAGGTAGTTACTGAAAGCAGAAAGGTTTTATTTAAGAATAGCATTAGAATGTTGATGATGGGGGAAGATACAAGGGAAGGCAAAATAAAAACAGATTAAGCTTCACCTTTAAATGATCAATAGGTGAAATAAACCATGATTCAATTATATAGTGCTCTCTGCATACCATTTTACAGAGGATGTAGAAATATTTACAGTAACCCTATCACTAAAAGAGATGATGATCTAATATTCCTACATGCAAAAAGTCTCAATTAACCTATCGGCATGCGCTTGGATTGCGAAAGGAGGAGAGCCAAGGCAAAAAAGGCATTTTACGTACACAATTCCATCTGTTTTCTTGCTATGGTTGGCCAGGCATTGGTTGTTGGATTATTTACAAATATATTTGTTAACCTCCTTTTTTTACTTTTCTTTGCATTTTTTTCCCTTGGCATTTCAAATTGCTAGAATAATGTTTCTCATATAAAATATAGAGAAGCCATTTTCACCAAGT